>NW_021963440.1:0-97297 GCF_901765095.1 Microcaecilia unicolor | reverse complement strand
TCAGGAGGAGGAGGAGAGTAGGAGGCATCAGCAATTCATTTACCCGGGTAAAAGGGCTATTTGAAATTGCCTACCCTTTCTGCAGGTAAAGTATGCAGTGATGGTTCTTTGAGTTTCTGTGGTGCTCAGGATCTATTCTTTTGTTTTGACTGCAGCTGCTCTTTAATGCCCCTCAGAAGCTGTTGCCCTAGGTGACCAACTAGTCTTGCCTAACAGTTGAGTCGGCCCTGGATTCTGCACTGTTTGTAACCTTATGTATAAACTGAGTTTACAGTGGGACAGAAACAATTGCTTTTTGTATAGTAAGCCATGCTCAATAGAGTTCCCAAAATTATGAAGGGTAGAGTCCTCTGTGTTTTAGCATGTTGTGGAAACAGATCTCAGATTCACATTTGACTGCTTTTTGTTGGTTTTTTTGTTGTTGTTTTTGTTTTTTTGGGTTGGTTTCTTTTTTTTTTGTTTTTTTTGCAGGTTTTATCTTTTTCTACAGAGCTTTTAGAATTGTATCAAGCCTTTAAGATGGGGGTGGGAGAGGGGAGACAGACTTTGTCTCCGATATGATTTACTGTTTTTGCCATCGTTGGGAGGACGTGTTGCCTTTTCCTATGCAAGCTGCTTTATATCATGTTAGATGTTTGCAGTTAGCCATTTCCAATTTGCAAGTCTCATAGCGCTGTCATTCTTCACAGTGAAAAACAGGTATTTACCTGTTTACTAAAAGTGGCTTGGATTCTATTCTAGTGTTCACTTCCTAAAATTGAAGCTGTTGAAAGTTTATGGAACTTGACAAATTGTCAGCTCGTGTTGAGTCCGGTGGGAAATGGATTCCTCATGTGTGGCAGGGTTTTTTTATTTTTTTTATTTTTTTAGGATGGACTAGCCTTGTGAAATGAGGCTTTGTATGGTTTTCAGGGTTCTCTTGGTTTTATAGTACATGCCTCTTTAATTCTGGCTTTTTTTCTTAGTAATATTTTTCTTAAAATATTTTAAGATACAGCCAAACAAAAAGGCAGTGCAAGAAAATAAAATACACAATACATTACGCAAAACCGAGTTCAAGTCATACCATTAGTCCTTAGTGGAGAGATAAAAGTCTAAAGATTTCCATTTTTGAAGAGCAGTTTTATGACCAAGCATAGAAATTACTGGAGATTGTTCATACTTTTTGTATAACAGAATCCAATTCCACCAAACCACCACATTGACATGAGAATTATCTTTCCAGTGCGAGATGATCAGTTTCAGTGTGACTGAAACCAGAAAGTCAAACAGTGACTTATCATTGTCTGTAAAGAGAAATGTGATACAAACGGATATCCAGATTACATATTTAGGTAAAAAAGATTCTTGAAATCCAAAAATCTCTTTCAGTTTTTCCCAGACATTGGACCAAAATATTACAATATGCGGACATTCTATCAGGAGATGTATAAGAGTTCCAGTTTTGTTTTTACAGGACCAACACAAATCACATCTAGAAGACCCAGATAATTTACTCTTTCTAGGCATCCAAAGAGCCCTGTGATACATAAAGAACCGAGATTGTGTTATTGCAGCTGACAATGACGCCCTAGGGCTGGTCGACCAAATAAGACCACTGGGTATCAGACAATGTGTCATTCAAATCCAATTCCCACACATGTTGCGTGGAACTACATGAGGCCACAACAGTGGACTTCACAACTTTGTAAAACAAGGAGGCTGTGTGTTGCTGCCTACACTGATTGCCAATAAATTCAGAAAGAATGGTATTGGTTGTTTAACGGATCAGGAAGCGGAGCACGATTTCTAAGTGGCCATCTTGTTCCGTGTTCGTGCACACTCCCAATTCTGGCTTTTAATATAGAACTTGCTCACCTGTGTGACATATCAATTTCTAGACTGCGTCTCTGGCCAGAGAACAATGCACAACAATTAAACACAAGCATAACATCTAAATCATTAATCAGTGGACTTCTTTGTTACTACCCCTTGAATTCTGTAAATGGTGCTTTAAATTGCACATGCAAATGTGGGTGTGCATGTGATTTAATTGAATAACAAACCAATTAGCACCAATAATTGTACCCTAATATCATTGGTGCTAATTGGCTTCTGTTAAAAATTACACATGTAAATTTAGGCACGGGCCCAAAAAAGGGCACAGTTGATCAAGTTCCTTTGTGTCTGCTTACAAATCCTCATCCTTTCCTCACGTCCATGATGTTATTAACCCAAGCCTCTCTGCTGGCTGTGTACCTCTTTCTAAAAAACAGGCCATTGTTCATCTGTGTTTAAAATCAATTTTTTTTCTACAATCTCTAATTTTGAGCCAATTTCAAATTAGTAGTGCTGGTCAGTTAATCAATGACTGAAACCAATGTCCAATATTTGAGGCAGGTTTGCTTTAACCTGGAATTTAGTACAGAAACTTTTTTACAGGGTCTGTTAAATGATTTTCATCTTAATCTCAACACCTGCAAAGTAACTGTAATGTTGTTTGTTCTTAGCTCGTTTTATAGATCACTAGTAATTAATCTCTCAACTAGCCAATTTAGGCATTGAAGGCGTGACCCTTGACTGGTTTCTTATTTAACAGATCATACTGTTTCAGCTACTAGTATGCTTTCTGATGTCTTTTTCCTGATGTGTGATGTTCCATATAGCTCAGTTCTAGCCCCCCCGTTTTGTTTACTCTTTTTCTTTCAGCGTTGGCTATATTGATGCAGAGCATAGAACTGAGTGAATTATACTGCACTGATGATATTCAGGTTGTATCGTACACAGATTATGCGTGACCAAATTTGTGTGCCTTGAGCCATTGCTTTGATGCTGTCTCAGTTGGGGTGTTTTGCTGGTGGGGTGGCCTCACTCTGAATCTGAAGACCTTGGAGGTCATGTGGATAACCAAGAGGAACCATTCTGCAAAAATTTGCCCAATCCTTAAGAGTCAACACATTGTCCTACATGATTGTCAACATACTAGTGGTAGAACTAGACTCACGGTGATTTGATTCTCAGATATCGGTGATGGTTATGTTGTCATTTATAGATCTGAGGCAGATAACATTGGTTCAAACCATTGCTCGATTACTGTAATGTTTCTGTAATGGTCTAAAACTGTCCATTTGACACCACCTTCAACTTATCCAGAATATTCTAAGCTTCTTTACAATGCATGATAATCAAACCATGTCACTCTGCTTTTGGCATTACAACATTGGCTTCTGAGTTCTTACAGATTTCCATTCAAGATATTGATTCCAACCTATAGAGCACTTTATACAGTTATTCCCTTATACCTGTCTGTCTGATAATATACAGTCCTTCCTTACTTATAACCTTAATTTTTTAGAGCACTAACTTTCTGATTATTCCATCATTGGCAATTATTTATTTAGAAATTACCCGTTGGTCTGCCTTTTCATAGTTGGCATCCCGTTCTCTTATATTTTCAATCAGAAGCCTCATACCGGAAATTTAAGTTAGGTATAAAGTCTTTTCATTTGTCTCGGGTGTTTCCAGGCTTCGATGCAGGAAGAATATAATTTACTAGTAAAAAAGGCCCGTTTCTGCGTGAAATGAAACGGGCGCTAGCAAGGGCTCCCCCCTCCCTCCGTTGCTGTCTCCCTCTCTCCCGAGTCCCACGCCCTCCTTTCCTGCCCTCCAGGCCGTTCTCTCTCTCCTCTCCCACTCCCCTGTAACTCACCACTTTGTCCGGCGTTCCGGAGGCAGACGGAGAGGGGTGAGTGGAGGGTGGGAGCGGCGTTGACGACGATGGCGATTGTGGCGGGGCCATTTGTGGAGGGGTGGTTGGAGGTTAGCTGGGCCTCTGTGGTCACTGTAGGGTTCGTCGGTTGAAGTCATCTCTCTCTGGCCATGTCTCCGCCCTCGACGTCATAACGTTAGACGTGAGGGCGGGGCTAGGAGACATGGGCAGAGATGGCTGTTTGGGCACGTCCTCGGGCGGTTTTCTTTGTTTGGCAGTCTGTAGCGATTCGTTGGAAGGGGAGGAGTAGTAAAACACGCTCCGCGTGTTTCCCTACTCCTCCCTGTTCGTTCTTTTTCGTTTTTTTGTAATTGTTCCGCCCTCGATGTCATTACGTGTGACGCGAGGGCGGGGCACGGAGACATGGTCAGTGTTGTGGCTTCACCACCATGAACTTACGAACCGGTGTCTGAGTGCCTGCAGTGACGTCAGTGTCTTCAGAACGTTGAGGGTGAGTTTTATTATAGTAGATACTGGAGAGACTGATGATGGTGATGCTTTTCCTTACCCTCTCTTGCTATCTGAGTCAGTGTGCTCATCATGGGTGGTTTGTTTTGCTTGTCATGTTGTATTTTAGTTTTATTTTCTCTTTATAAACTGCTGTGCTGCAGTTGACAAAAGAGGTGTATCCAGTTTTAAATAACTAACATAAACCAACCAACATCTATTGGATAGCAATACCATGAGACTTAATGTGAAATAACTTGGCTTTCCCCCCTCCCCAGGCCCCTGTTTTTTTTTAATAACTGCCTTTCCTGATTCATTTCAGTGAGAGTCTCAAGCTGGTGGCCGCAGAGTGTGGCTTCTTCTAGAACACAGTATGTGTGCGTCCTCACTAAACATTGTCGTAGTGCGACACAAAAGCCCTGGACCACCTTTTGGGTAGGTGGGACCAAACAATTTTGCCTCCTTCCCTAAGCTGTCTCTCGGGTGATGCTGTGTGGGTAAAAAGCTGGTCAGGCCATGGCCCTGGTTGCCCACCCTGTTCCTCTACCTGTTGCATGACGGTTGAGATACATCGTCCAATTAGGTGTTGTGAACACTGCTTCTGTTGCAGTTTTTATTCTGCATGCTTGTGCTGACCTTTATTTCAAGATGACTTTCTGTTCTCATAACGTATGCTAGAATGTAACCTACTTATTTTTCTTCAGTTAATAAATTTTAAGTGTCTAAAGTTTCTCCTGCTTATCCCTGTCCCTCCATCATATATATGTTGTAATAAATTGGGATCATTTTTAGGCTTAGTTGTTACCAGCTTGATGTCTGTCTGGAGATTGTAATAAAGGTATATCTTGAATAAACACGATTAGCTGAAGGATACATTAAGACCATAAGATAATCCAAGTTGAGTCGGACAGTGGCCAGTCCAGGTCACAAGTACCTGGCGGATCCCAACATGTAGATCAGTTTCCCATGGCTAATTACAGGGGATAAGCAATGGGTTTCCTGAGTCTAATAATCATAAAGTGCAAATATTTATTTCAAAAGTTGCCTTTATAAGCCTGGTACAATTTAAACTTTTTTTTTTTAAAGAGTTGTGAACAGAGCCCAAAAGAGGAGGCATCTGAACCGGAGGTGCTGAAACCCATCCTGAAATCCTCCCCACCCCCCCCCCCCCAAGCCTATTGAGTATAGATAAGTGATTGGTCAATATGTATACAAACATCACACCCATACTCATTACAGACAACCTGAAAAATAGACCAGTTGGGGCGATTTCCCATGAAACAGCCAACACATGAGGGATGGGCTGTGAGTCACTGATAATAAAGAGGGTACCCTCGTTCCTGATAGTGCATGCCTGAGAGAGGGGTGCCCTCTTTATATGGTGGGCAGTCTTTTGCAAAGAGTGCTGATTTGCTTGATGACATTCTTTATGAAACAAAAAAAAAAAGGAAAAAAAACAACGCGCAAACATTTTGGCTGCCCATCCCTACAAAATAGTAGTACTTTATGCAGTGGAGAGAGGATGGTAGTTCAGTTTAGTTATTTTCATTCTTTCCCTGATTGATCTTCAAGACAGCTACTTGAGATTCCTCTTGTTTTTACAGCTGGTATAACAAAGCTTCTACTTTTGTCTCTGTTCTAGGATAGGTTTCTGTTTTAAGAAGGATTTGTGGTGCTAATTGATTCCAGACCATAATCAGGCCTTCCTTCTGTTATGTGGTTGATGGAGGTAGGGCCAGGTGAAAAAGCATGCAGACATGCACCCCGTCTGCTCGGAGTAATGAAAGCATGTTTGTGAAATCTGAGAGTTGTAGAGCACCCTGTCTCTGGAACACACTGCCTCTTAGGCCCAGATGCATCAACGTTTCGTAAAAAAATGTGAAACGTAAAAGTCCTTAACGAATTTTAAAGAACGAAGAATGCACCAAAAAAAACAAGTCTTTAATGCTCGGTACGGTATTGTAAAGTACCATGCATTAAAAATACGTTAAATTGGTGTAATCCCCGTCGGTAATCGGCCCCTAAAGCATGCCAGAGCAGCCAAGCATTATGCTGGCTGCTCTGCACATGCCACAAACGTCAAAACCAAAAATAAAAAAAACCACACAAAACGTGGCTCCCTGCTTTCCCCTGCATAATATAAACAAACATAAAAAAAGGATCGGGAGGGGGCAAAGGTGCTCATCAGGAGCGTCCTGTATGGACGGCCTTGCCCCCCCCCCCCCCAAGGTCACCGCTGCTCCCCGCTGCCTCTCGTATAAATAAAAAATTAAAACAAAACTAAAAAGTTTAGCAGCCCTGGTCCCCCTCCCTTCCTGTCTCTCTCCTCCTCCCACCACTGCTCCGCCTCCCGCCATCCTCCGCCCCCGTGCCACGCCCCCCTGAGTTCGTCGCCACCGGACCCCCCCCCGCCTTAATGTCCGGTGCAGCGCCTCTCACCTCTGTGTGAAGGCGCTGCACGGGATGGAACAGCTGATCGGCGATCACTGCTGCCTCCTCCAACGTCTCTCTGTTCTTCCTGGACCCGCCCTCCTCTGATGTAAGTTACCTAAGTAGATAACTAACGTCAGAGGAGGGCGGGCCCAGGAAGAACAGAGAGACGTCGGAAGGAGGCAGCAGTGATCGTCGATCAGCTGTTCCATCCCTTGCAGTGCCTTCACACAGAGGTGAGAGGCGCTGCACCGGCCATTAAGGCGGAGGGGGGAGTGGCGGTGACAAACTCAGGGGGGCGTGGCACGGGGCGGAGGATGGCGGGAGGTGGAGCAGTGGTGGGAGAAGGAGAAGAGAGACAGGAAGGGGGGGGGCGGGGTGGCTAAACTTTTTAGTTTTGTTTTAATTTTTTTTTTGTACGAGCAGAAACGGGGAGCAGCGGCGACCTCGGGGGGGGGGGGGGGGCGCGGGGCAAGGCCGTCCATACAGGACGCTCCTGACGAGCGCCCTTGCCCCCTCCCAGTCCTTTTTTAATTTTGTATCCGTTTCATTGTATTGTATGCAGAGGGAAGCGGGGAGCCACATGTTTGTGATGTTTATTTTGTTTTTCAACACGCCAGCTTGGAATTTTAAGGTGCAGGGAGAAGCGGGGAGATGACAGCTCAGGACTTTACGACTGCTCTGACCATACGTTTAATATGTCGCGGTAAATGATTCGGTGTAATCTTCGGTATTGTTAGTGCATCCCGAATCGCCACCATTACAATGGTAGTTACTCTTTTGTATTCCGTTTTCGTTAGCTGCTTGCTTCGTTGGAAAAAGGCCTTTAATGCATGCAACGGTTAGGAATTTCCTTCGTTAAAGGGTTGTTAGAGTGTCATTAAGGTTTAGTGCATCTGGCCCTTAGTGTCTTCACACTTGGATGATTATGTGGGGTTTTGTTGCGTAGTTCAGAATTGGCTATTTCAGAATGTTCAGAATATTTCTGCGAACTTACCTCATGCTGCAAAAATGGGATCATTTGACTCCTTTACTCTTTATCGAACATTGGCTCCCAATTGTTTATCGGGCTAATTACATTTTATTGCGTGCTCGTAAAGCTTTTTTACCGGCGCTCTCACAGGGGCAGTTTCGCCAAGTAGGTATTGTGGCAACAAATCGACCAGGTAGAACCCAATGGGTACAGTGCTGCATACATCTAGTAGCGCTATAGAAATTAGTAGTAGCTACAAGGAGGTTCCCAAGTAATGATTGCCTCGTAAAGATCTGGTTAGACTTGACAAGCACCCAAGCATCTAATCCTTGTATCCTTCAGCCAGTGACAGTATGGGGGTGTGGTGTGGAGATTCCTGTTCAGGGTGAAATGAAGTTGTTGGGGGTGTATTAGAAGCCCATCTTACTATGCAAACTCAGATTGGCAACTTTGTTCAAGCATCCTTTGCTCAGCTACATCTGTTGTATCGGTTGAAGCCAATGGTGGTTTTTCCTGATTTTTGTAATGGTGTACAAAGTATGGTTATATCAATGGTGGACTATTGTAACTCTCTAGTGCCATTATTTTCTGTGTTTCTCTTCTTGACGCCTTCTGTATTCTTGTGTTCTGTGACACTTGGTACAATTAATTTTTCTAGTCATTTAGAGAGATGTGTTAGTCCACTTCTAAAGCCAGTCAATAGAAATAGAATAAAATAAAACATAGAATATAAAAGAAAATAAGATGATACCTTTTTTATTAAACTAACTTATTACATTTTTTGATTAGCTTTCAAAGGTAGCCCTTTCTGATCTGACGAACTACCTTCGAAAGCTAATCAAAAAATGTATTGTTAGTCCAATAAAAAAGGTATCATCTTATTTTCTTTTATATTCTATGTTTTATTTTATTCTATTTCTATTGACTGGCTTTAGTCATTTAGTAACTGGAGTTTGGCAGTCCATTTCATAGTTAAGTTTCTAAATGCACTTACCGGCCTCCTATCTCATCAGCTAATGACACCTGACCGTTGCTAATGTAGTCCATGTCTGAACCAGTGACCTGGATATACAAGGGTCAGTCACAAGTGTCAAGCCACAGAGTCATTTGACACCTTTCTGCTACTAGCGGTTAATCACCGCCTTTAAACAGACTGCATGTAAATTGAACATTTCAAGCATTTGAGCCAGAAGAGTGACATCGCATTCACCAAGAATTGACCTCCCAAACTCAGAAGTACAAATGAGTTGCCAGATGGATCTTGGTCATAATGAAGAGGAGAGTTAGGTGCTTTTTAAATGTAGTTTAATATTAATCAACACTGCAGTGCACTGTAGTAAGTAAATCTCTTTTCTGACAGGGAGCGGGACAGGAGGGGCTGCAGAGGGTATGACCAGACAGGATAAGTGCTGTCACCTTACGGTATTTTATATCGTAGCTGTGAGGTCATTTATGACAAAATGGTAACTGGCTAGTAAGAAACGTTTATTACTTATTTGATAATTCACCACCATGTATCCTGTATATACAATTCTGTAAGAGGGCCAAGCGTCTATAACTTTTAAATCCCTTGGATCTCCTTGTGATACTTCGTTTCTCTGTGACAAGCAGTGGTCTTCACTATTTTTTCACGTGAGAGTTACTCTGGTGGGAAAACCATACATAACCTCAGTGTAAGAGCCAGGATTACCTTTAGACAAAGAGCCTTTTTACTAATGGTTTTCAAATAGACGGCACACTATTTTCCGAGGAGCAGAGAAATATAGATTAAAGAAGTTTTTTGATTTATCCATAGAAATTAAACAAAACATGGAAAAGAAAATAAGATGATACCTTTTTTATTGGACATAACTTAATACATTTCTTGATTAGCTTTCGAAGGTTGCCCTTCTTCGTCAGATCGGAAATAAGCAAATGTGCTAGCTGACAGTGTATATAAGTGAAAAACATTCAGCATTACTATGACAGTCTGACAGGGTGGGAGGGGGGGGGGGGTAGGAGGTATGCATGGGGACATCAAGCATATCATTGATATTCTAACAGGATGGGTGTGGATAGGTGAGGGGTGGGGTGATCAACAGAGACATACAGCTTTATGGTTTATAATGGGCTAGGAACCCCAGGTATCATCTTATTTTCTTTTCCATGTTTTATTTTGTTTGATTTCTATTGATAACCTTAAGAGTGGACTAACACGGCTACCACACTCCTCTACTTGATTTATCCAATAATTGTGCACAAATTCTCACCGGTGTATTATATCACACTGCAACACCTGAGATTGATCAAGACCCCTGAGGCAGCCCTTAGGGCCGAAACACGGCCATGTCGGGTCGTTTTTAGGCCTGTTACTAAGGTGCGTTAGTGTTTTTAGCGTACCAACACTTAGCTTGCGCGCTAACCCTGTAGATGCCTGTAGGGATATTGTAGGCACGTACATGGTTAACGTGCCTTAAAAACATTAACGCGCGTATAGTGCTGCTTAGTAAACAGGGCCCTAAATGTGGGAGCACTTAGCACCTCTTAAATTGGAGATAGTAAGTGCTCCCATGTGTTTGGCTTTGTTTTGTTTTATTTTATTTTTTGCAAGTCCTGCATGAATGGAAAAATTAGTGCAGGGCCTGCCAAAAAAAAAAAAATCTTGAATATATTGGTGCATAAAATATGAGCTAGGGGGCCCCTTTAACAAGCGGCGGTAAGCCCAACGCGGGTTTACCGTACGCTAATCTGGCACTACCCAAGATGTAGTTTCGAGCCCCGGTGCATGTAATTTCCTGCACTATGGAAATATTCAAAAAATATTTCCGCAGTTGCTAATCAGGCAGTGCCGCTACCTGTTAACCGCCGGGTTAGCATGGGAGCCCTTAACGTCACTTCATGGGTGGCAGTAAGTGTTCACCCCACATGGCCACACAGTAAAAGCAATCTTACCACATGGCCATGTATTTTTGCAGACTTTTTACCACAGCTTGGTAAAAGGAACCCCCTTTTGTGCGTGGAAAGTCCCGCATTAAAATACGCTAAGCCCAATAGGGTGCAGTTGGCGTGTAATTCCCAGTGACTGTCAAGCTTTCTTAAATGTAATTGCATAGAACTTGTAAGGTGTTCGCAGAATACAATAATATTTGTAATGTAATATTTTAGCATGTTTTAGTAAAAGGGCCCCAAGTGTCCAGTGCCTGGGGCTAAGGGGGTAACTCCCTCAGATGACATTGATGGACTGACAGGAGGATTCACCCCCCCCCCCCCCCTTTTCTTCTGTCATCCTCTTTCGCTCCCTGTTGTGGAATACTTTACCTGCTAAAATAGTTGTGACCAGATTTCTGGACTTTCAAAGAGCCTAAAATCACGACTTTTAGAAAGCACTCTGGACTGAAATATGGTCTGGTGATTTACAGAACTGTTTTAGGACAGAAAAAGGAATGAAGGTTAGATGTGAGTTGGGATGGTTCCTGAGTTTGGATGTTGTAGACTTCCAGTGCAGCAGTTAGGAGGGAAAACATTGGCAAACTTCAAGTATGAGAGATGCGAGAGAGTGGATGTCATAGCACCGTAAGGAGGCGGAGATAGGAATCCTTTCTAATAGGAGATCTGAAGAAGAGTGGATGAGAGAGAATGGCCTAGATACAGGATCATTTTTAGAGACATGTGAACAGTTTGCTGAACTGGAAATGGGCAGTGGTCAGCCTGCTTCGAGCCTATGAGTGCTGCTGCCCGAGTGAAGAGGGAGGGGAGGGGGCGGACCAGCAGGCAGGCCTGTGGGTGTGTTGGGAGGGTGTTCTCTCAGTTTAGGGGGGGGAGGAAGGGAGAAATTCCAGACACCACGGGGGAGGGAGAAAACTACTTGAATATAAACCCTTGGCTTATATATTCCGATAGATTTATATTCGAGTATATATGATATATCCTGAAATTGTGTTGCTGTGGTGGTTACTGCTTTGCCATTAACCAAGTTATTGTTGAGAAGTTGTTCTCTGCTCTGAGATAATTAGATCAGACTTGAGGGTATCCATGACTGAGGCGATTCATTTTCTTAGAACAAATTGAGAGATTTACTAAAAATATTAAGTTGTAACAGTGTATTGCATATTTTTCATTTGACAGCTTTTTTTGTTCAGGTTCTTTATTTAACCTTCAATATATTTTGTGGTCTATCAGTCCTATTTTGTACATAAAGTAATTCCTATGTTTCTGTAATTTAATCAAATTTCTAGGATTTATTACACATAGAGTCGGGATGGGACAGTAGAAAAATAGAGCAGTTGGGGTTGAAGGTTTAGTGTACCAACTTCATATCCCGTTTTTAGGATATCTGTAATGAGTATGCTTGAGATAAATTTTCATGCACTACCTCCATTGTATGCAAATCTCTCATGCATATTCCCTTGTGGGTATCCTGAAAACCTGACTGGCTAGGTGTGTCCTGAGGACTGGATTGAAACCACTGGTATAAGTGGTTCAGGTTGTGGTGGTACTTGTCTTCATCACCTGTTCTTTCTAATCCCTACTAGAAAGTAACATAAGAATCTTGCCAGGCATTTGCCTAGATTCACTGTAAGGGAAAGGGGATGGGACTTGATAATACTGCCTTTCTGTGGTTGCAAAATAAAAGCGGTTTACATATTATATACAAGTACTTATTTTGTACCTGGGGCCAATGGAGTGTTAAGTGACTTGCCCAGAGTCACAAGGAGCTGTAGTGGGGAATCAAACCCAATTACCAGGATCAAAGCCTGCTGCACTAACCACTAGGCTACTCCACTCCACTGTAGTTAACCCATTAGTGCCCAGTGTTCCCATATGGCTTATTATGGAACATTGGGCACTAATGGGTTAATGAAGTATCTTTAAGGTTTCAGCTGCTGCTGCTTCTCTGTTCTGCCGGGAGTGGTGAATAAAAACCTAGATCTGGAGTTTGGCTCTCTGTAGCCCTGCTTCTACCTGGACAAAAGCAATTACTACTTCTGTGTGCTGGACTTGCCATACTAGGGGAGGATAGCTGGAAGAAGTTTGAGATGCTGCTCATGCCACCGCTGTAACAGAGCCAGGCTGGGTTGCAGGGGGGAATAGAGGCTCTCGGGGGGGGGGGGGGGGAGTGTGGCGGCGGCGGCGACCAACAAGGTAGACTGGGTGTCTGAGCTGCTGCTGCAGTCTGAAGCTATTAATTTTACATAGAAATATCTTTATTCTCATCCTAGGCAAAAAGAAAGGCATATAGCACAGCACTGAAATCTACAATACAGCATTGGAAATAACAAAGCAAGCTCTGGAGCAGTGTCAAAACATTTTGAATATAACCTTCCTCCCCGCCTTCACAGACCCCTCAAACTCCCCAACTCCCTTACATCCCCCTACCCCCTTCTAACAGAAAGAAGGTTGCTTAACGCTAAGCAGCCTTTATAGAATTGTCGCATGGCACAGATCTTAATAGCGCCTAACTTTGGGTGCCATTTACTAAATTGATTTGCTCTATTTAATGTACCGCTACTTACAAAAAATATGTTCTGAATCTGGCCCGTGGTGTCTTTCTGTAAAGTAGATGTGACATATGTGCCTTTCCTGTGTAGGCAACCTGTTATAATATTACTTCCTAGTGGCCCCAAAAATTGTAAAGGGAACCCCGTTAACACAAAAAAAAACCCCCTTCATATAGTAACATAGTAGATGATGGCAGATAAAGACCTGTATAGTCCATCCACTCAGCCCAACAAGATAAACTCATTATATTTGATACTTTATATGTACACTTGACCTTGAATTGTCCTTGCCATTTTCAGGGCATAGACCGTAGAAGTCTGCCCAGCACTAGCTTTGCTTCCCAATTACCGGTGTTGCCACCCAATCTCTGCTAAGCTTCTGTGGATCCATTCCTTCAGAACAGGATTCCTTTGTGTGTATCCCACGCATGTTTGAATTCCATTACCGTTTTCATCTCCACCACCTCCCGCGGGAGGGCATTCCAAGTATCTACCACCCTCTCTCCATGAAAAATACTTCCATATAGATGTTGACTATACTAGGACAAAATTTAAACAAACCGGAAGACTACAATGTAGAGCCAAGAAACATGAGAGAATTGCTTCATCCCTGTTAGATCTGCTCCTGCGCCACCCCAAGTGACAATAGTTGTGTCATCACACCTGCTGTGATAGCTTTCACACAAAGCAGAGCTTTATCTGATGCCATATGGCACTGTGTTCCTTGCAAGGATCCTATCCCGATGGATGTCATGCTGCCATGTGTGAAACCAGACACCTATGTGCCTGTGGATCATTTCCTCCACCATTTCCAGTTTCAGTGTGGGGGGGGGGAAGGCATGTGACAATTGTGATGAAATAATAGAACTCCTGTGTGTGCTTGTAGCTGAGAGGAGCACAGCTGCTTAAAACGGAGTAGCCTTTGAAAGGTGAAAAAAAAAAGAAGAAAGTCACTGGAAAACAGAGCAGAAAGATTGAAAAGCAAGTACATGCCCTGAATAAAAGTAGTTTAGAGATGGTCTCAAAAACATTTAGCTCTAAGGCTGAGCCTGATATCCCCTTTATAAAAGCAGGATCATTCCTACGCACTTCCTCTTGCTATGAAAAGGAGAGGTTGTTGGAAAAGGTTTCTTTTTTAAAGGAAATTTACACCTGAGTGGAGGAGTGGCCTAGTGGTTAGGGTGGTGGACTTTGGTCCTGGGGAACTGAGGAACTGAGTTCAATTCCCGGCACAGGCAGCTCCTTGTGACTCTGGGCAAGTCACTTAACCCTCCATTACCCGCCGCATTGAGCCTGCCATGAGTGGGAAAGCGCAGGGTACAAATGTAACAAAATAAAATAAATAATAGTGTTAAGCTTTTCTTTCCTGTGGCTCTGCTGTCAGTTTCATGGAGCAACATGTTTGTAGCCATGTGGGTTGTAAATACCTATGAGACTATAAAGCCTTTCTATATAACTTCACTGATGGGAAAATATATGTATTTTTTCTGTCTCGGCCATGGATTGTGGTTGTGCTGGAATGCTGAGAACACCAGGCATCTGCCCACAGTCTGTCCCAAAGCCCTGCATTCAGCCGCAGACTGATACATGGGATCATAGGTTTTTGGCAGCCTGGCTGTTCATTTTGCAGTGTTCCTCAGAGCCCGAGTCTGAGAAAATGGATTAAGCAGATAAACTCCTTAAGAAGTAGAAAATAATAGTTATGTCAATTAATAATAATGCACTGTAGAATTTGAGTTCCTTCAAACATGCATTCTCCACCAGCCTCCCCACCCCCAATGCATGTGGCATCAGAATTCAGTCTTTATACCTTGTGTGTAGCCTGAGAATTGATTTCCCTTTGTTCATAGGAATTTCATACAGCAGAGTTTTATTGAGCTTATGTTATGTCAAGTCATCTGTACCAAAGACTTTCTGAGATAGTGTGGCTTTAAAGGGAGAATAAAAACTCTGCAAATGTTGTTTTGCACACTTAAACCGTAGTGTGCGTTATGTGTGATAAAATTCACTATTTGCTATTTTAGTGCCTGAAGAGCATTTGCTATATTTTTCTGTTTGCAGAATAAAATGTTCATACACTTTTCTGCTTTCAAAATTATATGCAAATGTAGAACTAATGAACTGCAGTAATGCAAAATGATGTGAAGCAACTTGTTATTCCATACACTAATAGGTAATCCCCTCGATTCTACAAAAGTTACCAAAAATTGTGCGTGCAAATTTAGGCGCATTTGTATGCACAGGTTAATAGAAAAACTAATTAGTGCCAATAATTGGCCTTGTAACAAGCAATTATTGGCATTAATTAGATTTAACTGGGAATCATGTGCATAAAGGTAGGCGTGGGTCATTTACATGTGGCCCGGAAAAGGTTCATGGAAATAGGAGGGTCATGGGTGGATCAAGGGCGTGGTTTAGAGTTGTGCACGTAATTGTAGAATAACGGTGTTCTGCACCTATATTTAGGCACAGGCATTTGCACCATGTTTCTGTTGGTGCAAATGGCGGCGCCTACATTTACGTGCAACCTCTCCGCTTAAGCGTTAATTCTATAAATCATGCCAAACTTTAGGTGCAGCTTATGGAATAACGCTTAAAACAGGTTGTTTTAGGCGCCCATATATAGAATGTAGCCCTAGGGCCCTGTTTAGTAAACTGCACTGTAGGCTCGCTAGCATTTTAGCGCGCGCTAATGCTAGAGACACCCATAGGAATATATGGGTGTGTCTAGCTTTTAGCGCACGCTAAAATGCTAGCGCTGCTTAGTAAACAGGGCCCCTTTATGTGCAGCTTTGCTTTGTGGTCCAAAAAATACTACTACATCTCTTAGAAATAGTGTAGAATTGGCAAATTTCCTGGAGCGAAGAAATAGAATGGGAACATTTTGATTCTGTTTTGTTTAGTTTCCCATGTCTTGTTCACGGGATTTTTTTTGTTATTGTGTGTTTTTTTTAAATATATATATAAAATGTTTTGTGTTTTTTCAATGTTTTTTTTGTTTTGTATGTGTTTTTTTAAATATATATATATATATATATAAGTTTTTTTTCAATATTTTGTTTGTTTCTGGGTGATGTCATCAGTAGCACACACTGTTTTGCCCTATTCCTCAAGTAGTGCACGCTATTGATGACCCCCCCCCCCCCCCCCCCCCCCGGGATTTCAGGTTTTTGCTATTGTGGGTTAATTTGACATACATGGGGAATATTTCAAATGAATGCACATCCCTAGAAAATATGTCTCACAATTTTTGCAAAATTTTGCTCTCCTTCAGTGTATCAGCCTCAAGGAAAAAGTGTGTGTTCGCATGCATCTTAACACAGAGGGCAGATGTATACTACACAGGGCTGCATTATATGCCTCAGCAATGTGGGTGCGTAAGAGGCTTTTTAATAAAATACCTGCTGGATTAAATGTACAGACCTTGAAAAGATAGTTGCACCTGCATTCAAGGCATGATTTCTACCACTTAGGCCGGTATAGGGGCCTGTTTATTAAGTTTATTAAGCAACTGGCATGGGCTTTGTCATGTACATTAAAAGCAGCCAGCATGATTAAAAAAAAAACATGCTAGCCGCTTTAATATGAGTAAGGCTGGGTCATGAGTGGAAAAGGGGCTCTGACAGGGTATTAAGTGTAGCCCCTCTACTGGCAGTCCTGTAGTGCAGCCACTGCCCCAAGATAAAAGCTGTGGCAGATCTGTCTTTTCCAGATCTTCCCTATCTAAAAACTGTGGTAACAAAGACAGGTGGTAATTAGTGTTTTTTTTTTTTTTGTTACATTTTGTACCCCATGCTTTTCCTACTCATGGCAGGCTCAATGCGGCATACATGGGGCAATGGAGGGTTAAGTACGTACCCAGAGTCACAAGGAGCTGCCTGTGCCTGAAGTGGGAATCGCACTCAGTTCCTCAGTTCCCCAGGACCAAAGACCACCACCCTAACCACTAGGCCACTCCGAGGATAGGTGTGTTACCAGTGCTGGGATTGGTCCTTGGTCCGGTTCGTTAACATTTGAGTGTAATCTCTTGTGTACAAAATGACACTAAACAGAACGGAGTTGCTCCAGAGGGCAACTGCTAAATTAGTCGGTGGCCCTTGTCTTGAGAGAAAGGCAAGAGAGGAAAAATGAAAGACATTATAAACGATTCCATGGTGTGAATGCATAAGAGGCATGCAGGCCTCTTGCAATTGAAATGATCCCTCCTTCCAAGGCTTTATAGAATGAAGGTGAAAGAAGATAGACTCAGGAATAATCTAAGCAAATATTTACAAGTACCATGGTGGAGATGAGGACCGTATCTGACTAAGAAAGCATGGGACAAATATAGAGGGTCTTTGAGAGAGAGGAAAGAATTGCAGAGCTTAGTACTTGATATGGTTAGGTAGATTGTATGGGCTTTTGCTGCCATTTTTTTCTATATTTCTGTGACTGCAAGGGGGCGCTGTACACTCTCTACAATATATGTATCACTGAGCAATAGACATATAGGTGTTACATATTTAGTAATGCTCTTGATCGTTAAACAGTTTTCATACTACACAATTTTCCCATGCTGTGTCGAGAGGATGGGAAATTCATGCAATAGTACAGAGATCAATAACCCAAGGTCACGATGGCACCTGGGATTTTTCTTCTGCTGCCACCAACACCAAAATAGGAGCTTTCCTGTCCTCTACACTGTCACTTGGTAAGCTTCAGTTGGGTGGTGCACTGGCTTCGGGGGAAGTCTCACTCTGCTGCTCCCCAGTATCTCTCCACACTCGTCCTTCCCTACACCCCTTCCCGTGCACTCCGCTCCATGGATAAATCCTTCTTATCTGTTCCCTTCTCCACTGCTGCCAACTCCAGACTTCGCACCTTCTGTCTCGCTGCACCCTACGCCTGGAATAAACTTCCTGAGCCCCTACGTCTTGCCCCATCCTTGGCCACCTTTAAATCTAGACTAAAAGCCCACCTCTTTAACATTGCTTTTGACTCGTAACCACTCGCCTCCACCTACCCTCCTCTCTTCCTTCCCGTTCACATTAATTGATTTGATTTGCTTACTTTATTTTTTGTCTATTAGATTGTAAGCTCTTTGAGCAGGGACTGTCTTTCTTCTATGTTTGTGCAGCGCTGCGTATGCCTTGTAGCGCTATAGAAATGCTAAATAGTAGTAGTAGTAGTAGTTTTGGGGTCTTAAGTCTCATTAGACCTGTGCAGGAGAAGTTGTGCAGCTCCGAGAATCATGCAAGTGCTGAGGGGAGAGGGACACTCCTGTTCTTGTGGTAGCAATCTTCAGCAAGGTGAGGTGTGGTTAGATGGAGTTTTGGTGGGAGGGGTTGCATCCATGTGGCTGGTTAGATGAGGAGGACGGAGGTCTGGCTGGTGGGATTCCTGAGTGGTAAGAGTTAGTTGGGGGAAGGGTGACTGGCTAGACAGTGTGGCTGTTGACAAATAATGGGAGTGAGACTGGGGTGGGGATGGGGGTATAGTAGAAACTGCTATCTATGCTATCTCCAGGTACATTGCTATGATGCAGTAAGGGTCTACTTTAGTTTGTTTTTCTTTCTCTGAGACACTGAAGGGTATAGTTATCAATGTGGGCTACTGTTAAGATGGGTTAATTTACCACGAACTTGTGCTGGTTTAGCACCGTTCCCATTTTATGCAATCAGACCTAGACTGAGGTTAACTGTAAAATAACCATCTTAACTGTAGCCCACATTAATAACTTCCATCCTGAATGGGAAAACAGCCTTAATAAATCAGGCCTAAAGGAGCTGTTGTAGACCTCAGAGAGGTTGGGATAAGAGGGCCAGGGGATGAAAGAGGGCTCAGCCACTGGCTCCTACATTCAAAGAAATTTGTCAAAGCCTGGCTTGGTACACTGTGGAGAGGAAGAGGGGAGAGGGTGTTGGAAGGAACAGGGTATTACATAGCAAGATCTTCCCAGGCTTGAAATATTTGGTTCTCCTGATTTTTATTTTCTGCTTGAACTGTTCTTGTCAAAGACACACAAAGTCACATTTGCTGCCAAAATAAGAGAGAGGCAGGCATTTAGAGATGAGTTTGCAGGACAGATAGTCCCTGCCAGAAAAGGAAGTCAAAGCATTTACATACGGCTCCTTGCTCTCCCCAACCCTCTGATCTCTCAAAGCTTTGGGTAAAGATTCGCACGTATTTGCAAAGCAGGACCCTATGTGCTCTTTCTCCTGGATAGCCTGCCCTACACCAATTCAAAGTGGCTCACTTTCGCACATAGTTTATACCCTAATTGACATGCTTTGGCAGTTCAGAACCTGGCTTAGGAAGACCCCTGTGAGTTTTTAGGATATTCACAATAAATATGCATGAGACTTTCACACACCTCTGTGTATGCAAATATATAAATATTCATTGTGGGTATCCTAAATACCTCACAGGATGGGGGAACCACAAAGGTATTAGGGGGAGGAGGAAAAAAGTGCTACCAAACCCAAAATGCTTTGAGATGAGTGGTAAAAACTAGGATTGAAGAGTTGTGATATTTGTTTGTATTTCTTTATAATTATTTAAAACTGTCCCCTTCATTTATGGACTCTCACTTCGCCAGAGGCAGACCTGTCTTTAATTTTTGTCTGATATATGTATAATTATGGGTAAATGGATGCTCGTACGTGGAATCACGGTATGTTACAGGAAAGATGTGTTTGTAAGTGAATTGTCACTGGTGTTAGGAAAATCAGTCTCTGGCTCTTTCGAGCGTTCTGTTCGCCAGCTAATCCTCCGGCCGTCTCCGTCTCTTCAGTCCAAACGTTTTGGTATCCAAGGGTCAGATGATACCTGTGGACCAATCACATACGATGACATAATGTCCAGCTAGCTTCATGATCAAGAAGCGAGCCTTTGTTCTACTATCAACGGCAAGCAAACCTCCCTGTCTGCTCAGATACTCCTGGAGCCATGGGTGACTCTCTCCTCCAATCTTCCCAGGAGATAGCAGACTGGCCCGCAGAATATGTCCTTGGATGAAATAATCTTGCAATGCTCAGCACTAATGTTCCTTTGTAACCAAGCTGGTTTCTGATGGTTACAGGCACAGGCTAAAATCCATATTGTTATATAGGCCAAGACCAGCAAAGGTGAGATCTCAGGTAAATACCCCTACAGGACCCTAACCCATGCCAGCTGAAGCGTTTGGCCCGCGCTGGACTCACCTCATTGCCTACCGTGCTCTTCTCAGTCGCACCGTGCACACTCATTATAGTGAAACTGAGCATGCGCGACAATTCGCATGACTGAGAACAGAGCAGGGCAGGCAATGTGAGACCAGCGCGGGACAAACGCTTCAGCTGGCAGGGGTTGGGGACCCCCGCCAGCCAAGGTACCATCGTGCAGTGGTGGGGAGGTGGACCAAAAGGTGCCCTCCCTCACTTTGGGCTCTGGCCCCCCTCCCGTCGAGGTCTAGCTACGCCCCTTAGTCGGTGGCTGCCTACCACCACTTATCCAGATACTGGTGATGTAATGTAATGTCGTTCTTGTATCCGGCTAACTTCCATAAAACAGTGGTCGAAAGTGGGTAACAAAAAAATAAAAGGGAAAAAATTGTAAAGCAAACAAATTCAGAATTCTTAAATAGATAATAGGATGATGAAGCCCATAGATCCAAAGGTAAGAGAGCCAGAGATGCACTGCCTGGTAGCAAAAAGAAATGTTCTAAAAGTTTCTTAAACCTAATGGCCAAAAATGAAGGAAAGATTAAGTGCTAAAACAACTGCGGTCAGTGGAAAAGACAACAGTCAGAAAAGATATTCTGGAGAGGACTCGTCAAACATCTTAAGTACTTACAGGCCAATTTGAAAGAATACGGACCTGTATAGGAAGCCAGTGAAGAGAAATCAGTGCAATAGTATTTCTATCAAATTGATATTTGCACTGGTCCCAAGATAAAGTTAGCACAGCCTTTTTCCTGTCCTAACTTTATCCATAGTTTGTGGACTGAAAATCACCACTAACCAGGTAACTCCTGGCTCTGCTTGGACCACCCCAGCAGTGCTTGGTTAGTGCTGAGGCAGTCTGTTGGTACTCGTGGCACTTCTTACCCTACCAATACCTCTGTTTAAACCTCTGCATCAGCTCCTGGAAAATGATAGCAGTGAAGAAGCTGGATTAAAAGTAGTGATTCTTCTCTGCTTTACTATAGTTGCTTTGGTCTTGCCTTCTCTCCTCCCCATTTCTGTGGCTGCTGCCTCAGAAGGGAGGGACCTGACTGAGCAGGAAGCAGAGGGCTGTTTTCTCTCCAAGGAGGTTTAATGACAGAAGATGGCATGAGCCTATCCGGGCCCATATGTGGGCTGAAGTCAATAGGCAGAGCTTGTTGCCCTTTCAATTGCATTCTTTTGGGTGTACTAAGATGGCAGCTGCATTAGGGAGAATTAAAACCTTGGGTGGAGACTGGCTTCAGCCTTGTGACATCATGCTGTCTGCTGTCATTAAACCTCCTTGGTTTTCTCTGCAGGGCATTGGCTAGTACAGCTGTAAGATGAGTCCTGTGTGCTATGAACAAAGATATTTATTATTTTATTTATTTCTAGACACTTGATAGACCGCTAATTGCGCCTACACAGGCGACTAAGCAGTTAACAATAATTTAAAAATAATAAATCCTTTCTGTAATTGTGAGTGGGAAGGAGAAAAAGAAAAACTATAGGTCAGGCGAAAAAGCAGCAGAGAAGGTCTTCAACAGTGCTGTTCTATAATTGCCCATAGTGTTAAACATTCTGTACCTTGTAATTTGCCTTATGGTTTTTTTTTTTTCCTTGTAACCATTTTGTGTGTTTCTTGGCATAGCAAAATTTGTATATCTGTTGCCAAGGACATTTCCTAAATCGGATGATAACGCCACTGGGCACCCCATCACTTTTCCCATGAAATGAAGGTGGCAGGGGAGATGCCCAGCAAGTAAGAGTTCTTATGCTTCCTGCTGGCAGAAGAGAGAAAGGTGGTGGGAGGGGGGGGGGAGGCTCTTGTTGCAGATGGTGGGAACTGCTTTGGTGTGCAAGGCATTGGGCAGTCACCCTGATTCTATGTCTCCACTCCCCAAAGGATGATCCTGCATCTGTGTATTGGCACCTTTCTCTTCCAAACAGATGTGTGTTGTTGAATTTATGCAAATTGCTTCAATAACAGACACCGCAAGGTAAAAATTAGTCCATAACATTCATAAGTTTCTCAAACACAAGTTCTCCCATCAAACCATGGCCGAAATCTAATTTCATGTTATGGAGAAGTACTTTTGGCTTCCCTTGGGTAGGTTGGGGTGATGAGGGAGGGAGTTTAAAACCACCCGCAGAGCTTCAGGAGGGCAGCACTACAAATTCTCCAAAGAAAGCTGGATATGTTTTGCTTGAAAATGGAGTGGTGGGGTTAAAAACAGCAAGCTCATTCTCAACTTTAAGGTGAACGTTTGGTAATATTAGCAGGGGGCCAGCATTTTTAAGAGCCCAGCACGTCTCTGGGAAGAGTTTATAATGTCAGTGCCTGTTAAGTTTATATAGCAGGACTGGGCTGTTTGCCAGCCCCAGCAAGACAAGAGGTTGGGAAATGATGAGAGTAACCTTACATAAATACATAAGTGTTGCCATACTGGGACAGACTGAAAGTCCATCAAGCTCAGCATCCTGTTTCCACCAGTGGCCAAATCCAGGTTACAAATATTACTACTACTACCACTATTTAACATTTCTAAAGCGCTACTAGGGTTACGCAGCGCTGTACAATTTAACATAGAAGGACAGTCCCTGCTCAAAGAGCTTACAATCTAATGGACAAATGTACAGTCAGTCAAGTAGGGGCAGTCTAGATTACAAGTATCTGGCTAGATACCAAAACAGTATAATACGTTTAATGCAGTGGATTTTTCCCATCCATTTTAATAATGGCGTATGGACTTTTCTTTTAGGAAAGCTATCCAAACCATTTTGTTTAAACCCCACTAAGCTAACTGCTTTTACTATATTCTGTAACATCGAATTCCAGAGTTTAATTACACGTTGAGTGAATAAATATTTTCTCCGATTCATTTAGATTTACTACTTTGTAGCTTCATTTCGTGGCCGCAAGTCCTAGTATTTTTGGAACAAGTAGACATGTGATTCACTTCTACATATTCCAATCCACTCATTATTTTATAGATCTCTATCATATCTCCCCTCGGCCATCTCCAAGCTGAAGAGCCCTAGCTACTTCAGCCTTTCCTCATAGGGAAATCATCCCATCCCCGTTATCATTTTTGTCACCCTTCTCTGTACCTTTTCTAATTCCACCATGTCTTTTTTTGAGATGCGGTGACCAGAACTGCACGCAGTATTTGAGGTGTGGTCGCATCATGGAGCTATACAAAGGCATTATAACGTCCTCATTTTTGTTTTCCATTCTTTTCCTAATAATACCTACTGTTCTATTTACTTTCTTAACTGACACCACACACTGAGCAGAGGGTTTCAACATATCACCAACCATGACATCTAGATCCTTTCCTGGTCTGTAACCCTAATGTGCAACCTTGGATTACATAGCTGTAGTTTGGGTTCCTCTTTCCCACATGCATCACTTTGTACTTTCTCACATTAAACATCATCTGCCATTTGGATGCCCAGTCTCGTGAGGTCCTCTTGTAATTTTTCACAATCTTGTGATTTAACAACTTTGAATAACTTTGTGTCGTCAGAAAATTTAATTACCTCACTAGTTATTCCCATCTCTAGATCATTTATAAATATGTTAAAAAGCAGCAGTCCTAGCACAGACCCCTGGAGAACCCCACTATCTACCCTTTTTCATTGAGAATACTGACCATTTAACCCTACTCTCTGTTTTCTATCTTTTAACCAGTTTTAATCCACAATAAAACACTACCTCCTATCCCATGACTCTCCAGTTTCTTCTGGAGTCTTTCATGTGGTAATTTGTCAAATGCCTTTTGACAATCCAGATACACAATATCGACCGGCTCACCTTTATCCACATGTTTGTTCACCCCTTCAAAGAAATGTGATAGATTGGTGAGGCAGGATTTCCCTTCTCTGTGTCCATGTTGGCTTTGTCTCATTAATCCATGCTTTCGTATATGCTCTGTAATTTTGTTCTTTATAATAGTCTCTACCAATTTGCCTGGCACCGACGTCAGGCTCACCGGTCTATAATTTCCTGGATCACTTCTGGAACCTTTTTAAAAATCGGCGTTACATTGGCCACCATCCAATCTTCCGGTACCATGCATGATTTTAAAGATAAATTACATATTACTAACAATAGTTTCGCAAGTTCATTTTTCAATTCTATCAGTACTCTGGGATGAATACCATCTGGTCCAGGCGATTGTTAAATTTGACTAGTGAAATAGCCAGAGACAGGAAATTATAATGGCAGGAGATGCAAGCAAAGCAGTAGGTGCAGGCTTGGTCATTTTGGCTAGAAGCTGTGATTTCATGGTGGCCCTTCAGAGCAGGGCTTTCCATTCTGTAGATAGTTGAGAGTTCATATATTCTTGATGATTTTAGATGAGTTTCAGGGGCTGCTTTTAGGGCTTCAACTGGACTTAAATTCTTATGTGGAATTAAGAGCAGTATAGAAAATTACATTGGCACTCTGATCTTGGGCAAGACACATTTATTGTCCCAAGCTTCAGTTTACTCAGCTGGTATAGGACTCTTTTACAAAGCTGTGTTAGTGATTCTGGCACGGCAAATGTGATAAAGCACATTCAATTCCTGTGGGCTGCATCACCTTTGCCATGTTGGAATTGCTAACGCAGCTTTTGTAAAAGGAGCCCATAGTGCGAGAGCATTTCCTGGCCGTTGGTCTTTTCCCTCCTTTTTAATATGCTACAAAAATAAAGGTCAATATGGTAGACTTTCATCTATATCCTCAAGTGCATAGTTACAACTTGGAAGTGCATAGGGATCCGGGCGCATCATAATCGTATACTAGCTGTAACCTGGTGAATGCTTTTCGTTGTGTCCGTCTGTGTTGAGCCTCAAGCTGACTTCATGATATCCCCCCCCCCCCCCCCCAGCGGCCATTTTTAGCCTACTCCTTTAACTGCTGCAGCTACTGGGCGGACTTATACGGTCTGTGCCCTGAAAAAGACAGGTACAAATCAAGGTAAGGTATACACAAAAAACTAGCACATATGAGTTTATCTTGTTGGGCAGACTGGATGGATCGTGCAGGTCTTTTTCTGCCGTCATCTACTATGTTACTATGTTACTATGTTACTATGTTACTTGGTCAAGCGTGCGTGTGTCAAAGTGATTGGAAGCAAGCTTGGACACTCCTCGCTAGGTGCCAGTCGAGAACCGCTCAGGGCCTACCAGGGACTCTCATTGGTGAGTATGCATGTACACTACCTTTGTGCATGTGTACCCTACCTTCACAGACCTAATACCTTTAACGCCAGGCTGCCTTAAGCAGGGGCGGCCATACAGGGCCCCGTTCTCTGTCAGTGGAAGTAGTCCTGCACGTGGGGCCTCTTCTCAGATTTGATGGGCTGCTGCCCCCCCTCCCCCCGCCTAAAAAGCAAACGTAGTTGGGCCGGCCTCCACCCGCATGTGCTCGGTTTCATGAAAGTTTAATATTGGGGGGAAGGAAGCACTGGCACAGTGAGGCAGACTGTCAATCCCGGGTGGGGGAGGGGGCAGTACTGCCTTAACGTATATATGTTTCTCTGTGGACAAGCAGGCCTATGTATTCTCACACATGGGCAATGTGATCCTGTGTCAATTTCTGTGCTGGCTTACTCCCAACATTAGCCACTAAATGGCAGTACCTTATGAGTATAATCAAGCAGCAGTCTCTCATGTTTCTTGGAGATTTGTCTTAGGGAGAGGAGGGGTTGAGGAGGATAGTGGTCCGGGTGGGGGGGGGGGGGGGGGGCTTCATAGGCCATTTATTTTACCACACATGTTTTGCTGCTTCAGCTAATGGCAAATCTATTACATATTCATGGAAAAGCATGAATTTTTTACAAACTCTGGCGATCAGTCTAGTTCAGTGTTGACAAAAATAAGCGAAGGTCAAAGCTAATATCTGGGTGTTAAGTTTAAATACACTTAGATCCTCATTTATCAAGCCGCGCTAGTGGCTCCAGGTGCAGTAATGACAACAAAGCCCGTTCGCGTTAAATGGGCTCCGTCGGCATTGCCACGTGGGAACTGCTAGCTTGGCTTGATAAGAGGCCCTTAGTTCTGAAACAGGTATGAGAAATTACAGATATAGAGGAGAAAAAGATCTCCAAATCTGACCACTTTAACCAGAATGGGGAAAAATTAACGTGACGTTGGCAGCCTAATAGTTGGTACTTTCATGCCGCATTCCAAATCTCATAAGATATTTTCGTAAACTTGCCAAGGTTTTAAGATGGAATATTCAGCTGTGCCAGAGGAAAACAAATGGCTAAACACATTTCTGTTTCTCTGGAGCCCCGCACTAAATTTTCTGAGTTATTTTTGTCTCCAGATGGACATTTTCAACCCATTTCTAACCTCTGTTGGGCGGAAATAATAGAGAAAGGCACTTTAACCTGGCTAACTTAAAATGCAACAGACTTGAAAAGCCAGTTCCCTACCATTCTTCCAAAACAGTCTTGTATAGCCCCGAAAAAGAGAAATAATCATTTTTTTCCCCTTGGTTTGATAGTTTGCATTGGCCGGGGCTTCCTGTGTAGGCAGAAAAGGAAGTGGAGCTGGTGGAAGAGGTGGGCAGGAACAACAGAGAAGGCTGAATTAGGGAGCAGAGTAATCATCTTTGCTGTGCTGTAGCCTTACCCCCTCCTAGGGTATCCTATGTCCTCTTTTAAGAGGACATGTCCTCCTTTGGTTGACTTCAGATATGTCCTCCAGGTTTTTGAGTCTTTAGGAAAATATCCTCCTTTTTTATGTGCCTATGACCAACGCACCTACCCACATAATGAGAGAAACCATCTCTTTACTATTTACTATGTGTCAGTCTGGACACATGGGGTGCTAAAGAGAGAGAGAGGCATTGCTGATCTCCTCTCTGTTTCCCTCCTGATTGAATCTGCCAAAGGAATCTTGTTTGTGCAGCACAACTTTAAGCCTATGGCAATCAAAGACTTTCACACCTATCTCAGAAGCCTGCCAAAGTTGTTGAGGGATGTTCACTCTTCTGATAAGTATACTTGGCTCAGACTTGGTCAAACTCAAATCCAAAGTTTTTGAAAAGTAGATTGTCTACTGCAGTGGCGTAGCTACGTGGGGCCTGAGGGGGCCGAGGCCCCCGCAGATTCACCCCAGGACCCCCCTCCCGGCGAACCCGCCGCCGCCTACCTTTACTTTTGCTGGCGGGGGATCCCACTCCCCGCCAGCTGACGTCTTCTCAGTCCTTCCTGCTCTTCAATTTGTTTGCTGACGTCCTGCACGTACAACGTGCAGGACGTCAGCAAACAAATTGAAGAGCAGGAAGCGACTGAGAAGAAGACGTCGGCTGGCGGGGAGTGGGATCCCCCGCCAGCAAAAGTAAAGGTAGGCTGCAGCGGCGGCGGGTTCGCGGCGGGAGGGGGGGCGGCAATGTCGGCGGTGGGGGGGCGGCGCTGGGGGGGAGGGCTAAAATGTGCCCCCTCCCCCCAGGCTCTGGACCCCTCCCCCACGGAAGGCTGGCTACGCCCCTGGTCTACTGCTGTACTGTAAGTTAGTCACTGTTTGGTGTGTGTTCATTAACTAAAAGCCATTTACACATTTGCTACAATTAAGTATTTATTTAGGAAAGGTAGCAGCCACTTTTATTTTTGTATCCTCTTTTTCTTGTCTCTGCAAATATGGTAACCCTGCATGTTGCCTGGAAGACAGGAGCTACAGCAGATAGACCCCCCCCCCCCCCCCCCCCCATTACAGCGTCAGGTTGTGTGCCTTTTTTTTTTTTTTACCATGTGCTAAGGTGTGGGCATCCTGGAAGCATGCTCAAATGATTGCATGCTAGCAGCAGCTCCATGTTATGCACAAAGGGGCCCTTTTACTAAGGCGCGCCAAAAAATGGCCTGCGCTGGTGTAGGTACGCGTTTTGGACACGCACAGGTCCATTTTTCAGTTCACCTGCAAAAAAGGCCTTTTTTGGTGGCCGAAAATGGACTTGCGGCAAAATTAAAACCAGCGCGCGTCCATTTTTGGCCTGAGACCTTGCCACCACCCATTGACTTAGCGGTAAGGTCTCACTCATTAACCGGGCGGTAATCATCGGCGCACGTACACTGCCAGTTACTGCCAGGTAAGCACCGTGTGGTAGAAAATTTCTACCGCACGTTTTGGACGCGTGTCAAAAATGAAATTACTGCCCGGGGCACGCGGTAGCCCGGGTGGTAGTTCCAATTTGACACGTAAAAGGACCCCAAAGAAATTTGTATTGGCACTTGGAGTTGCATGGACATACATCTGCACATGTGCTAGAAATGATCTGTCCGATACTCAAAAGGGTTTAACTGGGTAGGAGAAGCTGCTGAGCAATATTTATTTGTTACATTTGTACCCTGCGCTTTCCCACTCATGGCAGGCTCAATGCAGCTTACATGAGGCAATGGAGGGTTAAGTGACTTGCCCAGAGTCACAAGGAGCTGCCTGTGCCTGAAGTGGGAATCGAACTCAGTTCCTCAGTTCCCCAGGACCAAAGTCCACCACCCTAACCATTAGGCCACTCCTCAATTTAAGAAGTTCACATTTCCCACATTGAGCACGTAAGCAAAATGGGCCTCCACATCTTATTTATTTATTTATTTATTTATTTATTTGTTACATTTGTTACCCCACATTTTCCCACCTCTTTGTAGGTTCAATGTGGCTTGCATAGTGCCGGAGAGCAGTTGCAGGCTCTGGTGTATACAAATACTAAGGTGAAGTTGTGGTAGGGTAAGGTTCATGTGGTAGGATCACATAGAGGAATCGTTCGACGGGAGAGTTTGGTGATGGCCATTATGAACTTTAGCATTGTTGTGTTGCAGAAATCAGGCATTTACGTTGGATCTGTAGGGTATGCCTTTTTAAACAGGTGGGTCTTGAGTGTCTTTCTGAAGTGTAGATGGTCAGGTCTTTTGGTAG
Source organism: Microcaecilia unicolor (assembly GCF_901765095.1). NCBI lineage: Eukaryota > Metazoa > Chordata > Amphibia > Gymnophiona > Siphonopidae > Microcaecilia > Microcaecilia unicolor. The sequence goes on along the minus strand of NW_021963440.1, from coordinate 68,152 downwards.
TGTGTTCCATAGTTGTGTGCTGATGTAGGAAAAACTGCGTAAGTTGATATGTATTTGAGTCCTTTGCAGGTTGGGTAGTGTAGATTTAGGTACGTTCATGTTGATACGGATGAGTTTCTGGCTGGTAGGTCAATTAGGTCTCATGTAATCCGGTGCTTCACCGTATATGATTTTGTGAACCGTAGTACAGATTTTGAAGGCAATGCGTTCTTTGATTGCTGCTAACCAGTTAGGTTAGGGGCAGGCCGGGGAGGACCGCGGGTGGGAGAGCCCACTTAGCCAGTTTGCAGCGATTTTCCAGTCTACTAACCATCTAAATAACTGCATAAAGTTAAGACAGCAAAAAGACTATATAATTTTTTTATTGTATGTTTTATTGGTTTTATGACATCTGATATAAATAAAGATCAACATTTCAAACAGAAAACAAAAGATAGTTGAGCTATTAGATATTTGTTGCAGAAGTAATTGTGGTAGCTAAATAAGAGTCCAGAGTTTTCCTCTTGCATATTCTCGCTGGTATGCCTGGAGAATGAAACGTTAGGACTCTTTATATTATTTATATAATAAAGTCCAGTTCCACAGCAGTGGCCTAGTGGTTAGGGTGGTGGACTTTGGTCCTGGGGAACTGGGTTCAATTCCCACTTCAGGCACAGGCAGCTCCTTGTGACTCTGGGCAAGTCACTTAACCCTCCATTGCCCCAGGTACAAATAAGTACCTGTATATACTATGTAAACCCCACAGAAAGGCAGCATATCAAGTTCCCCCCAGTTCCCTTTCCCTATTTCAGATTCTACATGGAATGTTGCTACTATTGGAGGTTCTAGATGGAATGTTGCTACTATTGAGATTCTGTTGCTACTATTTGAGATTCTACATGGAATGTTAATGTTGCTGTTCCACTAGCAACATTCCATGTAGAAGCCTGCCCTTGCAGCTGCGCAGGCTTCTGTTTCTGTGAGTCTGACGTCCTGCACGTACGTGCAGGACGTCAGACTCACAGAAACAGAAGCCTGCGCGACTGCACAAGGGCAGGCCTCTACATGGAATGTTGCTAGTGGAGGAGTCGCCTAATGGTTAGTGCAGTGGACCCTGATCCTGAGGAGCTGGGCTTGATTCCCACTACAGTTCCTTGTGGCTCTGGGCAAGTCACTTAACACTCCATTGCCCCAGGTACAAATAAGTACCTGTATATACTATGTAAACCCCACAGAAAGGCAGCATATCAAGTTCCCCCCAGTTCCCTTTCCCTATTTCAGATTCTACATGGAATGTTGCTACTATTGGAGGTTCTAGATGGAATGTTGCTACTATTGAGATTCTGTTGCTACTATTTGAGATTCTACATGGAATGTTAATGTTGCTGTTCCACTAGCAACATTCCATGTAGAAGCCTGCCCTTGCAGCTGCGCAGGCTTCTGTTTCTGTGAGTCTGACGTCCTGCACGTACGTGCAGGACGTCAGACTCACAGAAACAGAAGCCTGCGCGACTGCACAAGGGCAGGCCTCTACATGGAATGTTGCTAGTGGAGGAGTCGCCTAATGGTTAGTGCAGTGGACCCTGATCCTGAGGAGCTGGGCTTGATTCCCACTACAGTTCCTTGTGGCTCTGGGCAAGTCACTTAACACTCCATTGCCCCAGGTACAAATAAGTACCTGTATATACTATGTAAACCCCACAGAAAGGCAGCATATCAAGTTCCCCCCAGTTCCCTTTCCCTATTTCAGATTCTACATGGAATGTTGCTACTATTGGAGGTTCTAGATGGAATGTTGCTACTATTGAGATTCTGTTGCTACTATTTGAGATTCTACATGGAATGTTAATGTTGCTGTTCCACTAGCAACATTCCATGTAGAAGCCTGCCCTTGCAGCTGCGCAGGCTTCTGTTTCTGTGAGTCTGACGTCCTGCACGTACGTGCAGGACGTCAGACTCACAGAAACAGAAGCCTGCGCGACTGCACAAGGGCAGGCCTCTACATGGAATGTTGCTAGTGGAGGAGTCGCCTAATGGTTAGTGCAGTGGACCCTGATCCTGAGGAGCTGGGCTTGATTCCCACTACAGTTCCTTGTGGCTCTGGGCAAGTCACTTAACACTCCATTGCCCCAGGTACAAATAAGTACCTGTATATACTATGTAAACCCCACAGAAAGGCAGCATATCAAGTTCCCCCCAGTTCCCTTTCCCTATTTCAGATTCTACATGGAATGTTGCTACTATTGGAGGTTCTAGATGGAATGTTGCTACTATTGAGATTCTGTTGCTACTATTTGAGATTCTACATGGAATGTTAATGTTGCTGTTCCACTAGCAACATTCCATGTAGAAGCCTGCCCTTGCAGCTGCGCAGGCTTCTGTTTCTGTGAGTCTGACGTCCTGCACGTACGTGCAGGACGTCAGACTCACAGAAACAGAAGCCTGCGCGACTGCACAAGGGCAGGCCTCTACATGGAATGTTGCTAGTGGAGGAGTCGCCTAATGGTTAGTGCAGTGGACCCTGATCCTGAGGAGCTGGGCTTGATTCCCACTACAGTTCCTTGTGGCTCTGGGCAAGTCACTTAACACTCCATTGCCCCAGGTACAAATAAGTACCTGTATATACTATGTAAACCCCACAGAAAGGCAGCATATCAAGTTCCCCCCAGTTCCCTTTCCCTATTTCAGATTCTACATGGAATGTTGCTACTATTGGAGGTTCTAGATGGAATGTTGCTACTATTGAGATTCTGTTGCTACTATTTGAGATTCTACATGGAATGTTAATGTTGCTATTCCACTAGCAACATTCCATGTAGAAGCCTGCCCTTGTGCAGCCGCGCAGGCTTCTGTTTCTGTGAGTCTGACGTCCTGCACGTACGTGCAGGACGTCAGACTCACAGAAACAGAAGCCTGCGCGACTGCACAAGGGCAGGCCTCTACATGGAATGTTGCTAGTGGAGGAGTCGCCTAGTGGTTAGTGTGGTGGACTTTGGTCCTGAGGAACTGAGTTTGATTCCCACTTCAGGCACAGGCAGCTCCTTGTGACTCTGGGCAAGTCACTTAACCCTCCATTGCCCCAGGTACAAATAAGTACCTGTATATAATATGTAAGTCGCATTGAGCCTGCCATGAGTGGGAAAGCAAGGGGTACAAATGTAACAAAAAATAAAGAAATGTTAAGATGCAAATCGTCTTTCCAGTATGTTGTTATCAGCTTCAGTACCACTGTTGTTATAAAATGAAATAAAAATCTGTCTTCATCAGATAAGTGGAATGGTAGGGATCTAGACTTCCAGGTGATGTATTTCAGGGAAAGAGGAGTTTGAAATTTGAAGATACCCTGTATTTTGCTCCTGATATCTAACCAAAAAGCCAGTACGTCAGAACATTCATAGAGGACGTGTAGCAGGCTACCAGTTTTTGTTTGCCAGGAGGAACCAGATAACTTGCATTTCCTGGTGTGGTACATGAAATATTACCTTATATCTGGGGTCAGGTGACTGGTCAGCCTGTGGCTGTGAGCGGCTCTGACACCGCATACTGCCATGGGCTGAATATCAGGCCCATTGTTGTTAGGAAATCTAGCTGTCCATAGGGTTTTAATTGACGCATATGTGCTGGAATGTTAGTTCACCCATAAAAATCAATATTCTGTGTAGAAATATTATTATACTGTTATATTGTCAGCACTTTACTGTTTGTTCCCACACTCCTCATCCCCAGCTGTTTGTTTTTCACCCGTCTCCTTCAGCAAAGCCAGAAAACAGTTGTAGGAATTTCAAGCTTGAACTAAAGAGAAGAAACAGGCATGCAATCATCCTCAGTAACGCTGACCGCAGAAGAACAAGCAACCTTTTTCTCTTTCTCAGACCTGACATTAAAGCATCCTTATTTCAAAGAAAATACAGTAATAAAAATCCTTACACTCGGCCTTCAGGTCTTTTGTGCACTTCTCTGCTTCTGGATTTAGTAATGCGTTCATTACCATGAGATTTAAATGTGAGTCTTTGTGAGCAGTCACAAAACTTAGCTCGGTCACAAAACTTGTTTTTAACATAGGACACCCATAAGCCTACCACATTTTATCATGTCAGCATTTTAGATTGTAAGCTCTTTTATCACCCCAGAACAGCAGCACTGTATGTATCTAGCACAGGGGTTCTCAACCCAGTCCTCGTCAGGGCACACCCAGCCACTCAGGTTTTCAGGATATCCGCAATGAATATGCATGAGAGAGATTTGCTTGCACTACCTGCACTGTATGCAAATCTATCTCTTGCATATTTATTGTGGGTGTCCTGGAAACAAGACTGGCAGGGTGTGTCCCAAGGACTTGAGAACCCCTGGTGTAGCAGAACAATAAAAATTAATAATGATAATATCAAACACATTCAATAAAATAAATATTATAGGGATGCTGTTTCATTAAAAAAAAAAAACCCAAAACTGTAGACCATGATGGCAGATAAGGGCCCATCTAGCCTGCCTACCCACTGTACTTGAATGAAATCTCCTGGCTCTCTGTCTTCCCATTCACTTTGATCTTGTGGCTATCTCCCTCCAAGCTCCCTTCTTCTTCCCCCCTCTGTTTTCAGATGGGTGATTAAAAGTGCTTGCTGCTTTTGTGTTCCTGGGAAGACAGCAAACAAGGACCTTTTACTTAATGTATTTGGCAGATTTTGCCTGTGACCTTGAGCAGACAATGGGAATGCTAGAATTAGACCTTCTTATTTTTCCCTCTCCCAAGCAAAGTTGGAAACCTCTGTCGCTCCTTGGCAACCAAGGAAGGGAGAAAAGATAAATGCTGCCAAATGACTCCAGGAATTCCTGGTAGTGTTTTTTTTTTTCTTCTTCTATTCCCCTTACTGTGCTGTGTGAGGTCCCCACGTGACAGAGTGGCTGTGTATTTAATCATGGCTTATTCGAAAAACTTTGGTGCCGACTGCTCGCAAAGAGGCTGAAGACAAAGGGAAAAGCAAGGAGCTGAGGAAGGAGGCTTACGGTACAGACTATCTTATCAAAACCACGTTGGTATTTTAATTTTATTTAGATCCTTATTTATAACCTTTTATTTGCTGTCATGTATGTCGTGGTTTACTAGCGCACATTGTAGTTCCATAGTTATTGAAGTTAGTAACAGACCTAAAAACCTTTCCGGCCAGTATTCAAAACAATTTATTCAGCCAGAAACGGCCGCCAACTGGTTAAATTGCTCAAATTAAAAAAAGGAGTGATTTGTAGAACTCCATTCCTTGCTCTTGGGAGAGGCAAAACCTACCTCTTCAAACAACATAAGCGAGTGACATCTCACCTCTACAAAATCGTACCTCATCGAAACTCATCAGACAATCAGATAAAACAACATCCCACCTCCATCAACGTCCTACCTCTACAAATCTACTTCAATAAACCTCTTCAGATAGTCCTACCTTTTCTGAACTACCCTCGAACATTCTATAGATATCTACATAACGATCTTTGTCATAACGATAAAAAGATATTTGTAACTCCCACCTAAAATGTAAAATGTAAGCCACTTTGAACCAAAACTTGTTTTTGGATAACAGTGGGATTCAAGAACGCATATATCGCCTTGAGTGAATTCCTTCAAAAAGGCGGTAAATATATCCTAATAAATAAATAATAAATTGCTTGTTCATGGCTCTCCGGACATTTTCCGCAGCACTTAACCGGTTATCCTTGCTGAAAAGGACCAGTTAGCATTGAACTCAAAAGCGGCTAACTTGGGAGCGTTCCAGGGATGGAGTCAGGTTAAGTGTCTCCTCAGCACATAAGTAAACCACTTAAATAGCATGCGGTCCATGGCTGAATATTGAATTAACTGGCTATGTGTTAGCCAGCTAAAAAAAAAAAAAAACAACCATATTCAATGCCCAAAGCCTGGACAGGACCCGGCATTGAATATCTGGGAATAACACCAGCAGCAAGGCAGTAAAACACTCGCTACTGCTGACTGAACATCAGGGGAGGGGCTTATTTCTTTTAGGAATTGTAAAGGCATCCTTTTTGGAAGTGATGGAGGTTGCATCTGTTAATAAACCATCCATGCTACTAATTTATTGTATGATCATTTCAGGCTACGCCACATACCAACAAAATTCTTTTCTTGCTTGACATGGCGTTATCAGCTTTTGACACTTGTTCATACTTGCCTATGTGCACTGTATAAAGACAGGTAAATTAGGGTGCTGCAGTGTTAATCATTGTCAGAATCTCTGCTGACATCGGACTGCGGCCAGGCTAGGTCTGTGAAGTAAACAGTTCAGAAGTAACAATCATGGAAGATTAAGAAAAGGATGTAATTATGATAAATGAGAAGAGGCTGGAAGACCTGAATATGTATACCTTGCAGGAGAGGAGGGACAGAGGAGATATGATAGAGATGTTTAAATACTTGAAAGGTATTAATATGGAAACAAATATTTTCCAGAGAAGGGAAAGTGGTAAAACTAGAGGACGTGAATTGAGGTTGCGAGGTGGTAGACTTAGGAGTAATTTCAGAAAAATCTTTTTCACAGAGGAGGGCGGTAGATGCCTGGAATGACCTCCCGAGGGAGGTGGTGAAAAAAAAAAACCGTGGCGGAATTCAAAAAGGCATGGGGTGAACACAGAGGATCTCTAATTAGAAATTGGGTGATTTAAAAAAACAAAACTTAAAGGGTTGCTGCGTTTGCATGTCAAGTGGTGCTTAGATGGCAACTTTGGCTGCATCAGCTAAGGCTGGTTCTGGGCTGCCTTATACGGTCTGAGTCCCACATATGGCGATCCAGTTTAGGATGGGCTGGAGAGAGCTTTGACAGAAATTTCAGTGGTTCGGAATGTGAGGACAGTGCCAGGCAGACTTTTACGGTCTTTGTCCTACAAGACGGATTTGGATAGGCTAGAATGGGCTTTGACAACTCCAGTAGTTGGAACATAAGGACAGAGCCGGGTGGACTTCTATGGTCAACGTCCCAGAAACACCAAAGAAAGACCGTGATCAAGTATATATTACCATGTTCGTTGTTGATTTAATCTTGAATTGATAATGAATGTGACTGTTGAGCAGACTGGATGGACCATTCAGGTCTTTATCTGCCGTCACTTACTATGTACTTACCCCCTATTAGAAATGATCAGAAACTGATGCACATCCATTTTAAACAAGTGGGGAAGGCATGCAGAGCATGGCCCATGGAATTCTTTCCAACCCCTCTGTGCATGCATGCTTCTTTGTGTTCATGTGTTGCATATTTGTGTGTATGTGTTTGTACATCTGTTTGTGTAGTCTCCGTGTGTGTGTGTGTCTGACAGAGAGAGGAAAAGGGAGAAGCAGTTCGAATGGAGCAGTACCCAAACGTGTTGATTTCGAAACAATAATAAAATGAAACCGAGTTAGATAATATATCAAACATCAGATGTCACTGTCAACAGATTTCAAAGGATGGATTTATAGTATAACCAGAGGGTGCTACTATCTCAAGGCAACAGGTATTGCTGAGCTTCTCCATTAATAGGATGTAAACATAGCAGCCAGTAGCAAACTACATGGTTCAGTCACAAGGTTTCACAGTTGAATTTACAACAAAAAATGAAATAAAAAAAATGAATCACCTAAGCATGAACATTTAAATACCTCCATGGCATAAATGCACAGAAATCAAGTCTCTTTCATTTGAAAGGAAGCTCTGGAATGGGTGGGCATAAGATAAAGTTGAAAGGGGATAAACTCAGGAGTAATCTAAAGAAATACTTTATGGAAAAGGTAGTGGATGTGAGGTATGGCCTCCTGGTGAAAGTGGTAGAGACAAAGATTGTATCTGTCTTCAAGAAAGCATAGAACAAGCACATAGGATCTCTAGGGGAGAGGAAACGATAGTAGATGATATGGATGAGCAGACTGAATAAGCCATTAAGTCTTTATATGCCATAATGTTCTCTGTTTCTGTGGTGAGGAAAACTTGCAGAATATGCCTCATGGCATTGTTTTTGTCCCCTCAGTATGTTTCGGTCTGTGTTTTATTTGTGTTTGTGGATGTGTATCTGTGCTTGCTGTGGATATATGTGTAGCTTGGAGAAAAGAGGAGAGGACATAGGCAGTTAGGAGGAATTGGGTAACTGCTGTGTTTCAGTATTGCTGTTGCAGCTGGAGCTGCTTCTCTTTTAGAAATACTTAGAAATACGTTGGACCATGTTTTTGGAGACCTTTTTTGTTTTTTTTAATTCTTGGTCTGGTCTGATTTGATTAATTTTTGGATTGTCTCTTCACCAGTTTTACCCTGTGCCTGATCTGATCCTGTTTCATTAAATTTTTGGAGAGTTATTTTGCTCGCAGACGGACGTTGTCAAGCCCTTACGTATAATCTCTTTTGGAAAGAAGAAAAAGCAGCCTGAGAGGAGAGAACAGTAACCGTTCGGTACTCTAGGCCAGGTTGCAGTTCGGGGAGGGGGGAGGTTAAGGTATTTTGTAGATTCGAAGTAATTAGTTAGCGAGACTCTGTTTTCAACAGGGCTGACCCAAAGCCTATGTGGACAGTGGGGTTCTACAGGGCAGGGGGGGGGGGCGCAAAAATCACTCCCTATCCATTCTCTCCCCTGCAGTGGGTGGGACAAGGGCTCTAGGGGGCGTGTCACCAGGGTGCAATACCAGCTTGGGATGCTCCTGGCTTTCAGTGTTAGCAGGGGTGTAGCCAGACCTCAAGGTGGGAGGGGGCCAGAGCCCAAGGTGGGGGGGCACATTTTGGTCACTGCCTCCTCCACCACTGGAGCAGGTGGGGGAAGAGGGGTTGGTGGTTGGGAGGCGAGGATAGTGGAGAGCAGATTTATACGGTCTGTGCCAAAGCCGGTGATGGGAGGTGGGACTGGTGGTTGGGAGGCGGGAAGTACTGCTGCGCAGACTTGTACAGTCTGTGCCCTGAATAAGGCAGGTACAAATCAAGGTAAGGTTTACACATATGTTGTCTTGTTGGGCAGACTGGATGGACCGTGCAGGTCTTTTTCTGCCGTCATCTACTATGTTACTATGTTCCTCTGACCACTGCCGCCGCTGTAACATCTTGCCTGGTGGGGGTCCCCAACCCCACCAGCTGAAGTGCCACCGCCACAAATACCTTGGCTGGCGAGGGCCCCCAACCCCCGCCAACTGAAGACTTTGTCCAGTGCTGGTCTCCAGAGCCTCCGCATTGCCTTCCCTGCTCTCTCTTCCCCTCATGTCCAGCACACTCCTTTTAGTGAAACTCACTTTCACTAAAAGGAGCGTGCCTGACGTGAGTGGAAGAGAGGGCAGGCAGGACGAAGTCTTCAGCTGGCGGGGGTTGGGGGCCCAGAGCCAATTTGGGGGGCCAAGCCCCCATGGCCCCACCTAGCTACGCCTCTGTTCTTCAGTAGCCAGGCTCATGTGTGGCAGAAGTCAGATGATACTTCCAGGTTGTACTTCAGCTGGCATCATGGACGTCACTGAAATATGAGCCAGAAGAACCTCCTGAAAAGAGGTTTCAGACCCCCTGGGCTGCTGCATGAAGGTGTGGCTATGGGCAAATAGCCTCACCCTTCTGGTGCTTTGCCGAGGTCCCCCTTCCTGCTCTCCTCACTCTTCCAGAAGTTCATGCAAATTGTCTGATGCTTGATTTTTACACTTTGTCACCCAGAACTGATTATATGCATGTTATACATTAGAATTCTGAGTTACCTGTTAACACAGACCCCCTTTCAGGAAGGAAATCCATATCAAACATATAAACGGCAAGTGACCGACTCACCCGCAAATGCGCAGTAGAGTCGGAACGCTGAGAGTGTAGAAGTCCAAGCCCCGTTTCCACCAGCAGTACAGCCCAGTAGGGAGGAGGGCTTGGACATGGGCGTGGAAATCTGAGGAGGAGGGAGCAGGGAGGAATGGAGGGGGCGGAACTGAGGGAAACAGACGCAGCGATGGAGAACTGATGACACAACGATGGCGGAAAGATGGGGGGCGGCGGCGGGGACGGCAGAGCACAGGAGGTCACAATCGCGGTGGATGGGAGCCCGAGGATGGAGCGTAGGGGAGAGAACAGTTGATGGACACGGATGGATGGAGCAGATGGAAGGGGGGAGAGGAGGGTTGCTGGACATGGGGGGAGGGCAGGGGAGAGAGCAGGGTTGGTGGACAGGGACGGGGGGGGGGGGGGGGGGAGGCCATAGGAAAGCAAAAAACTAGCCTGTTGTTACGGGCTTAACAGCTAGTATAGAAGTAAAGAGCAGTCTGTAACCTAGTACTGATACAATAACAGTGTACCTTGAGCACAAATTTGGAAAGTTAAGTAATTTAAATCCACATCCAAGGCTCGGTGATGGATATTTTATGTGCCAAAATGTGTGATGCTGTCTATCCAGTTTCATCCTGGGGAGTATGAGAGTGTTTGGGAATTGAGGGTAGAAGGAGGGAGAGCAGTTTTTAGATTTTTGCTTGTGATTGAATGAGCTGTCCCCATTGGCCAAATGGATAACTGGGCCCAACCACCTCAGCTGTGAAAAATGAGTTAGCCCATTTGTCTGTAAGACCATCCAGTTAAAAGGTTTACAAGTGGAACTCTGATATTCCCCAAAGCAGCTTCTTGCCATATTAGCTATGTCCAGTTGATCTCAACTTACAGATTTTAGTTCCAGACATCCATCACTCTGTTCTTATATGCGCCATCGCTTGGCTCCTAAATTCTGCTTTGCTGGCTGTGTGACTGTTTTCTTTTGTATTCTTGCAAAATTTCTCGGTCTTCTCGAGACTTTGTGTAGAATGGTTTGCAAAATGGAGTAACCTAGACGGATTTACTTACTGCCTTTTTGGAGTAAAGTGGTGTGGTAGCCATGTTAGTCCACGTTTAAAGATAAATAGAAATAAAAGAAAAGAAGATGATTTTTTTTTTAATTATTGGACTAACAATACATGTTTTTTTAGATTTCGAAGGCAGCACCTTCTTCAGATCAGAAATTTTGATCTGAAGAAGATGTTACCCTTTTTTATTGGACTAACTTGATACATTTTTTATTAGCTTTTGACGGTATTGTGTTTATTTTCTTTTCTATGTTTTGTTTTATTTATAGTTACTGCCTTTTGAAGAAATTCACTCAGGGCAGTGTATAGCATTTAGGCTGGTGGCTACAGTCAAACAGCTCATGTCAGTACAGGGGTGGCAGAAGTAAAAGGGGTAAAGGAAACGACTCTTTGTGGCTAAGGAAGAGGAATTGGGCTGCTTATAAAATAAATCATGTTTATGAAATAGTATACCGGAGCCTCTCAGAATCCACTTGCAGTTGCCGAGCTTCAGGTGAATATCATTAGTCCTGAGTGTAAACTAAATCTCTCTTCCTTTTACAGGTTGAAGTTGAGACCCACGAAAGGGCTAGTTGGGATTTTCAGAGCAGTTAATTTATACATGGAGTATGTGTAAGGAGAAATGATTTAACGATTTGCAGTGGAGTACTGGTGTGCTTAGTATTCTGGGACCACTTATGCTTCCAGCTGTATACCATAAGCTGACAAATGTTAAAGAAAAGGTTATGTGCAAAACAAAATTTGAGATGTGATTTGTTTGCAGCCTCCTGCCTAGTGAGACTCATTGGAGTTATCTTCAGGGTATTCTTCTGTGAGAGTAGAGGTAGATTCTCATTCCTGTTCTGTTCTGCTTTTTTTTCAGGTTGCCTGTGTGAATATACCGAAATAACCCACCGGTATCATGGCTATAGTACAGACGCTTCCCTTGTCAATTGATCAAAATTCAGAGGTGGTCAGTACCCAGCTCCATCCGAATGTGAGGTCACCTGCCACCCAGACCGCCATGGGAAGTGTCAGCAGCCTTATCTCAGGAAGACCGTACCATGACAAGCAGTATAAAGTCACTGAATTTGGTGTCAAGTGTCGTAAGGCTGCCCAAGTGCAGAGTTTTTTCAGGCAGCAGGATGGGCTTCTAAAAAATGGCTACGCTCCTCAAGACCCCGTCTGTCATGGATTGCCCAGCAAAAAGCCATGCTCTGTTTCAGGCGGCAGTGGGAGCTATGCCTATGTAAGTGAAGATCCTAAAAGGGAGTGGAATGAGAGTGCTTCTCCTAGCAGTCCTTGCAGCGATACAGACGATATCCGGGAAGAGAGGTCCCTGAATGGAAATATCAAGGGCCCCCCGCCCAAGCTGATTCCAGTTTCTGGAAAACTAGAAAAGGTAAATATTCAGTTTCAGTACTAAACTGAAAATAGGTGATAATTTTGTACAATTGGGGCCCAATAACCAACCCGTGGCAGTCTGCAGTTTTTGATCTACTGACAGTTGCAATCTGAATTAAACCTGGATATTCAATGCCAGGCTATGTCCGGGCACCAGCATTGAATATCTGAGTCTACGCAGCTACCTGAATGTTATCTGGACATTAGCTGGTATTCAGACTGGTGCCCGATTAAAGTTAGGACAGCCTTATTGGTGTCCTAACTTTATATGCATACTTACCTGGTTAGCAGACTGTATATTACTCCAGGAGGAATTCTGCACACTTTATTTGTAAATTTTTGTGCAGAATTCCCCTATTATAAGGGCTGGCATCTCCTCCAGGCATGTAATACCCACCCCCACTGCAGTTTCCCATGACCTTTGATGCAAACCTCCACCCCATTCCCATGGTACACACACCTTATCCACATTTGTTTTGCAGCCCCCCCACTCCCTGCATCCACACTCCATCTACCTTTTTTCCAGCCCACCCCCCGCACACAGACCAGCCATATTTTTTCCAACCTCCCTCCATTCACCCACACTCCATTCACCTTTTCTTTCTGGCTCTCCTCCCTGCACCCACACTCCATTCGCCTTTTTTCCCAGCCCCCCCCCTGCACCCACTCTCCATATACATTTTTTCAGACCACCCCCCCCCCCCTCCCCGCACTCTCACCGGTCCAGCATGGTAGGAGGAGGAGCTGCAGAGGCATACATCTGGCTGCTTTCTGCTCTTCGCCATCCCGGGCCTGACGGTTCCTTTGAGCCACATGGGCCTCCATACAGCCATGTGACTTAAAGGAATCAACACAACAAAGGAGGAACAAGCCTGATATGCAGCTCCTCCTCCTATGTGTTGGACCGGTGATTATGTAGGAAAGGTGGGAGTAACTTTCTGGTTGCCAGTATCTGTGCTTCTCTGCCTGAAAAGGCAGACTGCATAGAATTCTGCATGGGAAAGGCAGAATTCTGCGCAGTCTGTGGAGGTGGGGAATTCTGTGCAAATTTTGCTTTGAGCATTTCCCCCCAAGAGTAGTGCGGGCTGTTCACCCAGATAAATCCCTTCTCCACCCCTGCCACTGAATGGGATGGCGTTGAGAGGCGATATTCAGCGGCACTGCATAGTTAAGCTTAAGCGCCTCTGAATATTCCCACCTAGCCTGTTCAGCGTGGTTAAGTTGGCAGGAGCCTCTACTACCCATTTAACCCCCTTTGACTATCAGGCCCTCGGGAGGGGGGTGGGGGTTCGTATTAGTGTTCTGTGGTTTTTTTTTTTTATAACCTGATCTACTGCATCTATGAATGAAGGTACATACTAGAGTGGAGGGTTTCATAAAGAACTAGAGAATCTGTGCTCTCCTCCCTTCCCACCCACCCCAACCCTCCATCCCTGATTCCCTTAATTAGCGGAAAGAGGAAAAGTACTATGGCAGCCAGGTGTAGAATGAAGGGAAGTTTCTCCCTTTAGTATCTACAGGGAATTTGTTTCCTTTCTGAGGCACAGGGTCAATAGTGTAAACCAGATGCTTACCAGACAGAGACCCAGCCACAGAGTCAGCAGGTAATACTCACCAGGAAGGAGAGACAGTCTGCAGAGCAAAGCAGATCAAGGAGTTAGATTAGAGGATTTAGACAAAAAAACTTAGAGCCAGCAGACTGGATTAAAAGCATAAAAAGGACTCAGGAGAACTAAAGTAAGAAAGGAGATGATTATGTGTGTACTGTCTTAGCTGTCTGTGGTTGGCCATGTACTGGTTTCTTTGGAAGGGGGCAGAGCAGGATTAACTCTTTGATGGGCCCTAGGCAAATAAGGGGTTAATTCTCTGTAGGTCGCCTAGAGTTAAGAGGCTGGATGATGCGCCTAAGTGCAGATTCTGTAAAAGCAATAGAATATTAGTGCAAGTACTACTACTATTTAGCATTTCTATAGCACTACAAGGCGTACGCAGCGCTGCACAAACATAGAAGAAAGACAGTCCCTGCTCAAAGAGCTATGTAATAAAAGTGAGCCAAGTATAGGACAATCAAGCCATTGTGACATCACTGATGAGGTTGGCTCTTATTGGTGGCCTGAGGCATTATGACATCACAATATTAGCTCTGGTTACAAGAGACTACTACTACTACTACTACTATTTATCACTTCTATAGCGCTAAAAGGCATACGCAGCGCTGTACACCATACATGAAAAGACAGTCCCTGCTCAAAGAGCTTACAATCTAATAGACAAAAAATAAATAAAGTAAGCAAATCAAATCAATTAATGTGTACAGGAAGGAGGAGAGGAGGTTAGGTGGAGGCGAGTGTTTACAAGTGGTTACGAGTCAAAAGCAATGTTATGCGCATTTATGCGCTTAACTTTAGGCATTTTAACACTTGCCGCTAGCTCTGTGACTGTTGTAAATTCTGGCACCTAAGGCAGTTAAGATTTAAATGCCAATATTCTATAGCCCATGCACATAACTGTTGGGCATGCCCCTGACCTGCCCGTGCCCCCTCCTAAGTCCACACCCCCTTGCAATTACGCGCTCTGGATTTTCCAAACACTGTTGATAGATACTGTTCCTCTCACTTCTCTGTAGAGGTTAAATGCTGCTGGACTGACTCCACTTTTTGCTGAATTTATTTATGTATTTTATTTTATTTATTGTAGAGGCTTGATGTACCACACAGGGTCCAAGCTGGCTACTGCGCGGTTTACAGTAATACAATAAAAGAAAGAGGGGGAGGAGACAGCAGGGAGGGGAGACTAAGAGCAGGGTAATCCAAAGGCTTCAGAGAACAGATGAGCTTTGTGCAGAAATTTGAATCTGGAATACTTGATGGAGATGAGGTGGGAGCGAGCTCTAGAGGGAAAGGACCAAGGAAACTAAAGGAGGATTGACCGAGAGATGGTCAAGCAGGAAGAGAGGGCACGGTTAAGAGGTTGGCAGCAGAGGAGCGTAGGAGATGCAGAGGGACATAAGGGATCACAGGAATGGAGGGCAGGAGGGACTTGAAGACAAGGCATAAGATCTTAAATTTTATCCTAGCAGAGACAGAGAGCCACTGTCCTAGATGGAAGAAGAAGAGTGACGAGATCAAAACAGTAGGAATGATGTAAGAACTTGACTGCTGTTGACTGTATCGGCTGAAGACGTTTAATAGAATATAAGGGAAGACCAGCAAATAGAGAATTACAGTAGTCTAGGTGTGAAATAACAGAGAAGAAGAGAAAGAAGGAGGGGCTGCTTGAGGACAGGATGAAGGGCAGGAACATGGTGTAGCACAAAGAAAGCAGACCATATGACAGCGTTAATGTGAGGCGAGAAAGTGAGTTCGGAATCAGAAGTGACACCAAGGATTTTAACAGTCTCAGAGAAGGAAAGGGAGCAGCCCTTAATTAAGGGTGGAGGAGTTGGGGAAAAATTATGACCTCACATATGGAAGAATTAAGAAACAAACGGTTGTCTTTCAACTAGGTGGAGACATGAAGAAGACGACAGGTATTGAGCATGGAGAGAGGGGCAGAGGGATCAGTAACTCTAGAGGATTTGAATGTCATTAGCAGAGCAGAATGGAGTGCAGCCTTGTTCCTGAATGACTGTAGGAAGGGGTGACTCTATTTCTCTGCTTGGGGGAGAGGTTTTTTTTTTTTTTTAATATTTCCCCAACAGGTTTACTGCTATGCTTTGTGAGCTAAACACAACTTCGTGCATGTGACACATGCACGTTTCGACTTATGTATTGTGAACTCCTGACGCAGGCAGTCTAGCCGAAATACGACCCATGTCAAGTCCCTGTTATTTGCCACTTATTTTTATTAATTAAAGTTTGTCAAGAGTCTCCTTTTTTGGCTCCGCACTGGTTATCTCTGCTGTGTTTTGCTGCTGCTACTGTTAATTAGCCCCAATTAGGACCGTATAGCCAACAATTGGTCATTAATACCAATTAGCAGCTATTTAATCTATTAAGTTACACATGCAGCTGTCATTGTTCTATAACACCTGCATGCAGTTTGGTGCACCAAGCATAAAATTTTGTGCACGATAAGAGGCCCTTCCATATCATCAAGCTGATCAATCCATAGACTGGTGGGTTGTGTCCATCTACCAGCAGGTGGAGATAGAGAGCAAACTTTTGCCTCCCTATATGTGGTCATGTGCTGCCGGAAACTCCCCAGTATGTTCTCTATCTCAGCAGGTGGTGGTCACACACAGCAGCAGCTCTGGCTAGGCCTCCAAGCCTAATCCTTAGGTTTTGTTGAGGCCTGGGGTTGAGGGCTCTTTTGAGCAAGTGCAAACCTGGTGGTGCCAGGTCCCTCCTTTTCTCCCCCCTCCCGCTGGCTCCGTTTAAAAAAAAAAAAAAAAAAAATTTTAAACGTCTTTAAAGGCGTTAATTCGACGTTTCTTTAAACGTTCATTGCAGCTACTCACTGGGACACCAGTTCGTTACAGCTCGGAGCGGCAAGCAGGTAATTTTACCTTTTTATAGCGGGCAGGGGGTTCCCCGATTCTTCTCCTCGTGGCATATGGCGTCGGAGGGCGAGGGCGCAAAGGGTCGCTCCCCGGATCGCTGGAGCGCTTCTAGAGGGGATGCGGGGGTTTTACAACCTGATTCGCCCTTGATGGGTGACAGTTTAGTGGCCGATGAATGTCCCGGTCGTTCCTCCGGCGTGGCGGTTTTTTCCCGCCATAAACGCCCATCCCCCGCTCCTCGCCTCCGCCATCTTGGCCGGCCACGCGGCTCGGACGGCTTCTTCGTGGGCCGCCCTTGAGGTTGGAGACATTAATGCCATGAACGCCCTTAATTTGGACGACGGCACAAGCGGCTAAAGTTAAGCGCCGTTCTTCCCGCGCGGCTCCTTTGCGGAGTTTCGCGCCGGACGCCATTTTGGATGCGCAGCATGTCTCTCCCCCGCTATTGCGAGCGCCGGTTGAGAGTGCGTCTAGGGCTGTTGCCCAGGCTGCGGAAGTGCACAGTCTGGGGGGTTTCTCCCCCGAGTTTGTTTTGCTGCTGCATCAGGCTTTCCTCATGCAAAACGCTGCCCCTGCTCCCTCTTCTGATAAAGAGGTTGAGGTTCCCAGAGGTAAACGCCCTCGGGTTGATTTCCAGGCCTTGGAGGACTTTGTCTCCTCCGATGTAGATGAGGGCAGCGTGTCTGAGGTCTCCCAACGGTCCTTTGCGGATTCCTTGGAGGAGATAGATCCCCGCTCGGATGGAGCGGATGACCCCTCTGCAGCGCGGCTTTTTAGCCCAGAGGATTTGCCCAACCTGTTTTTACAGGCCATGGACACTTTGAAGATTTCCTCTCCGGAGGACGTCTCTCCCTCAGCCCCTGTTGGCTCTGCCATTATGCTGGGGACGAAGCGCCCGCCTAGATCCTTCCACGTGCATGATGCCATGCACTCCTTAATTGCGGCTCAATGGGATGTCCCGGAAACGAGCCTTAAAGTGGCTAGGGCTATGTCCCGCCTCTATCCTTTGGCTGTGAGTGAACGTGAGGCCTATCTGTGGCCTACCGTGGATTCTTTAATCACTGCGGTGACTAAGAAAACGGCGTTGCCGGTGGAAGGTGGCACGGCCCTAAAGGACGCCCAAGACAGAAGATTGGAGGCGGCCTTAAGGTCGTCCTTTGAGGCAGCTGCTTTAAGTTTGCAGGCCTCAGTTTGCGGCTCCTATGTGGCCAGGGCGTGCCTGACTATGGTGCAGCGGGCTTCCCCCTCGGATCTTTCCTTGAGGGCTGATTGGCCGGCCCTGGAATCGGGCTTAGCCTATTTGGCAGACTTGCTGTATGATGTCTTGAGAGCCTCAGCTAAAGGCATGGCTCAGACAGTCTCTGCGCGGCGGTGGCTTTGGCTGAAACATTGGTCTGCTGACCACGCCTCTAAATCCCGCCTGGCTAGATTGCCTTTTAAAGGCAAGCTGCTCTTTGGGGTCGAGCTGGACAAAATCGTGACCGATCTCGGCACGTCTAAGGGCAAGAAATTACCAGAGGTCAGGGCTCGGGCTAGTACTCGTCCCGGTACCTCCAGAGGACGGTTGCTGGAAGCCCGTCGGTACCGCCCGGGCAAGTCGGGTTCCTCTGCCCCCTCTTCCTTCAAGAGGAATTTCTCCCCCAAGCAGCATTCCTTTCGCAGAGACCGCCGTCCCGGAGGTGCTCCCTCCGGTCCTCCCCCAGGGTCTCGTACCCAATGACGGGGCCTTGGTCCACGTCCCAGTGCAGATTGGAGGACGGCTGTCCTCGTTTCTGGGCGAGTGGACCTCTATAACTTCAGACGCGTGGGTGCTGGAAGTCATCAGAGACGGCTACAAGCTAGAGTTCTGCCAACCCTTAAGAGACGGGTTTGTACTCTCGCCCTGCAAGTCTCCGGTCAAGCTGTGGCAGTGCAGCAGACCTTGGACAACCTGATCCGCCTGGGTGCGGTCGTTCCGGTGCCAAAAAATCAGATTGGCAAGGGACGTTACTCCATTTACTTTGTGGTTCCAAAGAAAGGAGGTTCTGTCCGGCCTATCCTCGACCTCAAAGGGGTCAATCGGGCCTGGAAAGTGAGGCACTTTCGCATGGAGACTCTCCGCTCTGTTATAGCGGCAGTTAAGGCAGGAGAGTTCTTGGCTTCCTTGGACATCAAGGAAGCGTACCTGCATATTCCCATCTGGCCTCCTCTCCAACGCTTTCTGCGTTTTACAGTCCTGAGACGACACTTCCAGTTCAGAGCCCTCCCTTTCGGGTTGGCTACTGCTCCGCGGACCTTTTCCAAAGTAATGGGGGTCATAGCGGCCTTCCTGCTAAAGGAAGGAGTACAAGTCCATCCTTATCTGGACGACTGGTTGATCCGAGCCCCCTCTTATGCAGAGTGCGGCAAAGCTATGGACCGGGTAGTTGCTCTTGTGAGCTCCCTGGGATGGATCATCAACTGGAAGAAGAGCCAGCTGCGCCCGACTCAGTCCCTGGAGTATCTGGGAGTTCGATTCGACACCCAAGTGGGCAGAGTGTTCCTGCCAGACAATCGGATTGTCAAGCTTCAGGCTCAGGTGGACTAGTTCCTAGTAGCCTCTCCTATTCGGGCTTGGGACTACGTGCAGCTGTTGGGCTCTATGACGGCCACGATGGAAGTAGTGCCCTGGGCCAGGGCTCATATGAGACCACTACAGCTATCTCTGCTGCTGCGCTGGACTCCGATGTCGGAGGATTATGCTGTGCGCCTTCCCGTGGACCCAGCAGTGCGCAAGGCGCTGAGCTGGTGGACGCAGACAGACAAGTTGTCTGCAGGATTGCCTCTGGTGACCCCGGAGTGGATTGTCGTCACGACAGACGCCTCTTTGATGGGCTGGGGAGCCCACTGCTTGGGAAGGACAGCGCAGGGGCTCTAGTCTCCTGCAGAGGCAAGTGGTCTATCAACCTCCTGGAACTCAGAGCCATTCGGTTGGTGTTATTGGAGTTCATCCCGGTACTGGTGTTGTAGCCTGTACGGGTCCTGTCGGACAATGCCACGGCTGTGGCCTATATCAACCGCCAGGGAGGTACCAAGAGCGCCCCTCTAGCCAAGGAGGCTATGAGTCTTTGCCAGTGGGCGGAAGCGAACCTGGAGCAGCTTTCAGCGGCCCACATTGCCGGAGTCATGAATGTCAAGGCGGACTTTCTCAGTCGCCATACCTTGGAGCCCGGAGAGTGGCAACTATCTGCTCAGGCGTTCTTGGACATCACGAAGCGCTGGGGCCAGCCGAGCCTAGATCTGATGGCGTCATCGGCCAATTGCCAAGTGCCGCGCTTTTTCAGCAGAGGACGGGACCCTTGATCCCTGGGAGTAGATGCTCTTCTCCAACAGTGGCCGACACAAGAGCTCCTCTATGTGTTCCCGCCCTGGCCCATGTTGGGCAGGGTGCTAGACCGGGTGGCAAAGCATCCCGGCAGGGTAATCCTGGTGGGTCCGGATTGGCCCAGACGTCCCTGGTATGCGGACTTGATCAGGCTCTCAGTCGACGATCCTCTGCGGCTGTCAGTGGAGCAGGGCCGGTTACATCAGGGTCCCGTGGTGATGGAGGATCCCTCTCCCTTTGGTCTTACGGCCTGGCTATTGAGCGGCAGCGTCTGAGGAAGAAGGGCTTCTCAGACAAGGTCATCGCCACTATGCTGAGAGCGAGGAAACGCTCTACTTCTACTGCTTACGCCAGGGTTTGGCGTATCTTTGCAGCATGGTGTGAAGCAGGCTCACTTTCTCCCTTCACTGCTCCAATTTCTTCAGTGTTGGCGTTCCTGCAAGAAGGTCTGGAGAAAGGCCTGTCGCTCAGTTCCCTTAAAGTCCAGGTAGCGGCTCTGGCTTGCTTCAGGGGCCGCCTGAAGGGTGCTTCCCTGGCTTCGCAGCCAGATGTGGTGCGCTTTCTCAAGGGAGTTAATCACCTGCGCCCTCCTCTGCACTCAGTGGTGCCTGCGTGGAATCTCAACCTGGTGCTAAGAGCATTGCAGAAGCCGCCTTTTGAACCCTTGTCGAGGGCATCTCTGAAAGACCTGACGTTGAAAGCAGTCTTTTTGGTGGCTATCACTTCAGCCAGAAGAGTTTCCGAGCTCCAGGCGCTCTCATGTCGAGAGCCTTTTCTGCAGTTCACTGAGGCAGGAGTGACTATTCGCACAGTGCCTTCCTTCCTGCCCAAGATTGTTTCTCGCTTCCATGTGAATCAGCAGCTCTGTCTCCCTTCCTTTCGTAGGGAGGACTACCCAGAGGAGTACTCTGCTCTTAAATATCTGGATGTGAGACGAGTCATCTTCAGATACTTGGAAGTGACCAATGATTTCCGGAAATCGGATCATCTGTTTGTCCTGTTTGCAGGTCCTCGTAAGGGTCTGCAGGCTGCTAAGCCTACAGTGGCAAGATGGGTCAAGGAAGCCATTGCAGCGGCTTATGTGGCCGCGGGGAAGGTGCCGCCTATCCAGCTGAAGGCTCACTCCACGAGAGCTCAGGCGGCCTCGATGGCAGAGGCCGGATCCGTCTCCTTGGAAGAGATATGCAAGGCGGCAACTTGGGCTTCGGCTCATACATTCTCCAAGCATTACCGTTTGACTGTGGCTGCACGGGCGGAGGCCCGGTTTGGAGCTTCAGTGTTGAGGTCAGGGATTTCAATGTCCCGCCCTGGGTGAGTACTGCTTCGGTACATCCCACCAGTCTATGGATTGATCAGCTTGATGATATGGAAGGTAAAATTATGTATAATCATACCTGATAATTTTCTTTCCATTAATCATAGCTGATCAATCCATAGCCCCTCCCAGATATCTGTTTTTATTCTGGTTGCATTTCAGGTTCAAGTTTAGTCTTCAGTTATTTCAGAAAGACTTCGTGTTCAAGTTCTTTCACTTGGATTCTTCAAGAGTTGAGACGAGTTTGTGTTACAGTGAGCTGCTGCATTCCTCTCCCCTCCGTTTTACGGGGCTGGATTGAGACATAAATTCTGCCGGCACTCCCTCCCGCTTCGTGCGGCTGTAGGGCAGCTTTGTACCCCTCCCGCTTCGGCGGTGTTAGGGTCAGTCAGCTCCTCCCGCGGTTGCGGTTGCAGGATAAGCCAGATCCCCCCGCATCGGCGGGTGTGGTGTCCCTCCCCCGCTCCGCGGGGATGAGCTGGACGGATTCCCCTCCCCCACTTGTGTGGGGATGAGCTGGGTTAATTCCCCTCCCCCGTTTCGGCGGTGGTGAGCTGGGCAGAGTGTCCCTTCGTGGGTGTAATTCTGTAAGTGCTGAGTCCTGCGGATGGAGCTTTGATATCGACATACTGAGGAGTTTCCGGCAGCACATGACCACATATAGGGAGGCAAAAGTTTGCTCTCTATCTCCACCTGCTGGTAGATGGACACAACCCACCAGTCTATGGATTGATCAGCTATGATTAATGGAAAGAAAATTATCAGGTATGATTATACATAATTTTACCTTTTACAAAGGCGCATATGGGCCATTGCATGTCCAGCGTGTGCCAAATCTGCATTACTGCCTGGCTACTGCGTGCCGCAGGTGGTAATTCTGAATTTGTCGTGCGCCGAAAACACGTGGTAGAAATATATTTTCTATTTTTTACCACGTGGCGCTTGCCCGGCGGTTAACGGCAGTGGACGCGCGCTGCATGCCTGCTGCCCAGGTAGCGCGTGATACCTTACCGCTAAGTCAGTGGGTGGCGGTAAGGTCCTAGGCCGAAAATGGATACGCGCTGGTTTCTCATTTTACCACAAGTCCATTTTCCAGCCCTTAAAAAAAGGCCCTTTTTCCAGGACGCAGCAAAAACTGGCCCAGCGCGCACCCAAAAGGTTCGCTCGCACTGCCACAGGTCACTTTATGCCACGGCTTAGTAAAAGGGCCCCTAAATGCATTGAGTTCCTCACGGTAATACAAATACATTTTAAAACTCCTGTCAGGTCCCACGTAATAAGAAGTACTGCTCGCTGACTCCTTCTGCGCAGAAGACAGGGAGAATAGACGGGCCTTTGTGGGCAAATGTTGTTTTGGGTCTGCCACTCTTCTTTCTGCCAGGAGCTGACTTTCCATGGCAGATATCTGTCTTGGAAAAAGCACTGAATTAGCACATCTGTGAGGGCTCCTCCTAAACATTTGGGCCCTAGGCATATGCCTTGTTTGCCTATTCTTTAATCCCATCCTGGGAGGGAGGTAGTGTTGACCTTTGAACTTTAAACCAGGGTGGTGCAAGAAATGACTGTGCCCTGGAATTCTGCATGGCTACTGTTAACATGAACTTAGGATTTCTTCCTTTCTAAATGTAATTCAAATACCTTATGCCTTTCATAAGAATTAAATTGAAAGTCAGTGTGTAATGAGACATTCTTAGTGAGTTAATGGCTATTTCAACAATTAATCAGGAAGATTTACTCATTTGTAATAAATGTTACTTTTAAATTGTGACTCTTGTTGTTGACTGTATAGATTGGCAAGCCAGTGGTATTGGGTCAAGGATAGTTACTAAGTTCTGCATGTTCAAGGTTTTCTGAAATTTTCCAAATACAGAAAAAAGGGATCACAAAAATTTGAACTGGGAACCCCAAGAAGTGATACTTCGCATATACTGCAATACTAGAGAAATAAAAACAGAAATGCATTTCCCTACTAATGAACACAATACAAGGACATTTGCTATGCACATTTCTCAAAGCTAACATATTCCACTTAATGCATTCAAAATAAAAAAAGTTTTTTTCTACCTTTGTTGTCTGGACATTTTATTTTTCCATCATGTTGGTTCCACATTCTCTTTTCTTCTTTTCTGTCTGTCTTCTGCTAATTCTCCTTCAAGCATCTGCTGTCCATATGTCTTTTCTCCTTCCTCCTGTCTTGTTCCGTTCCCTCACTACACCTATCTTTGACATACTGATCTTTCTTCTTTAGCTCTTTACTGCCCCTCTGATTCCTCAGTTTTCACCCTCTTTCTCATCCCTCTCTTTTTTTACTTTTCAGCTACCTATCAAATTCCATCTTCTCTCACCCACTAGCTCTCGTATTTCCCATCTTGCTCCTTCCCGCAGCCTTCCATTCTCTTTCATCTTTAATCAATTCTGCGTAACATATTTCTACCCCCTGTAATCACTATCCTCCTCTCATTCATTTCCTTGCCAGCCCCCCCCCCCCCCCCCCCCAGTTTGGCCTCTCCCACATAGTTTCACCATTTTCAGCATCTTCCTCCACTCTTCTGGCCCTGCTCCGTCTTTCTCCCCTCCCCACCCTTGTAGCCTGACATCTCCCTGTCCCTTCCACTCCTTCTCAGCATCTTCCAATCCCTTCTCTCTTCCTTCCTGCCCCTCCAGCATTTCTCCCTCTCTCTTCCTTCCTACCCCCTCCAGCATTTCTCCCGCTCTCTTCCTTCCCTCCAATTGTCTGGGATCTTTTCCTCCTTTCTGTCCCTGGATCCAACATCTTTCCCTCACTCTTTTCTGTCCCTGGATCCAACATCTTCCTCTTTCCCCTCCTATGCATATCTCTCCATTCTTCTCCTCCACCCCAATGTCCAACCTCTCTTCCCTCCTCCCTTTCTCCCACTGTTCATGTCCAACACTTCTCCCTCTCTCTCCCTATTCACCTCTCCCTCCCCTCCATCCCCATCACCCCTATGTCCAACATGCCTTCCTCTCTCCCCATCCCACCTCACCCCATCTCTAACAATCCTCCCTCCCCAAAACCATTCAGCATCTCTCCCTCCCGCCCCAACCACAGAATTTCTCCCTCTGTAACCCCACACCCCATGCAGCATCTTTTCCCTCCCTCCATTTCCAACAATTAACCCCTCCCTTCCACCCTGCATTTTTCTGCAGCACCCCTTTCCTTCCCTCCCCTCCACCCCCATGCATTTCTCTGCCAGTGAGAATCACTCCCGTGCCCCCTATCTACCTTCACAAAGATTTCTGTCAAAGGGTTACTGCCAGCAGCAGCAGCAATTCTCACACTCTGCCTGCCTGTGGCGAACCTGGAAGCCTCCCCCCTCTGAAGTGTTCCGCGCAGGCAGAAAAAAAAAAGAAGTTGTGTCGACTAGGGGTAGCGGTACGCAGCAGCAGAGGGAAGGCTTCCAGGTTAGCCACGGGCAACGTGTCCAAATCGCTTCTCTTCCGGCGGTAACCCTTTGATAGGAAATATTTGTGAGTGAGCGAAGGAAGGGGAGGGAAGGAGATGCAGGACCACAGGAGCCTCCGGAGTCCAGACTGTTCTCTCTATGCCGGCGCTTGCAAGAATACAAAACCGCTGGGTGGGCATGATCCCAAATTGGGTGGGCCAAGACCCACCCGTGGCTACTTGACTTTAGGCGATTGATTATAAGAAACCAACTTTCTGTCTGTATTGGGGTTGGAATCTGATGGGTTTGGGGGGATTCTTTATTGGGTGTATCAACCTATAGCGTGGGTGCAGTTTCTTAATGTTTAATGAATTGTGCCAATCAACTTATTTTAGCTTCATGCTCCTGGAAACTTAACAGAAATGTTTTATGTAAAGGACAATACACTAACTGATAGTGTTGGAGGTGGAGGTCCAATAACCTCCACTGCTACATTCAGCACAGCACCTTGACAAGAATGGGTGGTGGTGGGGAGGGAGGGAGAGAGAAGAGTTTATCGAGTAAAAAATAAAACTGTGAAGCGTCCTTTTTTGAAATATGTAGCAACATTGCTATTAGAAATTGGTCTCTCTGTGGTAGTTTTAAGGTCTGTTATGCTGCTTTTCTGTATTTGTCTCACCAATAAAAATTGTTTGAAACTACTACTTAACATTTCTAAAGCGCTACTAGGGCTACGCAGCGCTGTACAATTTAACATGGAAGGACAGTCCCTGCTCAAGGAGCTTACAATCTAAAAGACAGGTGTACAATCTAAAGACAAGTGTACAATCTAAAAGACAAGTGTAGAGTCGATCTGATAGGGCATACTATATTTCTCGAAAGGTTAGGTGCCAAAGGCAGCATTGAAGAGGTGAGTTTTAAGCAGAGATTTGAAGATGGGTAGGGAGGGGGCTTGGCGTAGGGGTTGAGGAAGATTGTTCCAGGCATAGGGTGAGGCAAGGCAGAATGAGCGGAGCCTGGAGTTGGCAGTGGCGGAGGAGGGTACTGAAAGGAGGGATTTGTCCTGAGAGCGGAGCACGTGGGTGAGCAGTAGCTAAAAGAAAGGTTAATGGGGGGAAGGGGGCCTGAATGTTGAAGTAATTTATGAAAAATCTATACATCCAACTGTCTAAAAGGGGAAAAAGTAAAGCCAGCGGGTGGCAGGGCTTTGGTAGTTTCTCGCAGATAATTAGTTTGAAGGGAGAGGGGTGGGAATGGCAAGTTTTCTTAGCATGGGAAGCAAGCATTGTTGCCAGGGTTGCGGTCTTCCCGCAACACTGGGCGGGTTTTCTTTGAGCAGCTGCTGCAAACTTTCGGCGGCTGTGGGGTGCGGGTTTGGGCTCTTCTCCTGTGGCTGCTGTGTGCTTTTTTCCGGGGCTTCTATTGGTCCAATTTGGTCCAATAGAAGCTTTTCCAGGGCTTCTATTGGTCCAATTTGGTCCAATAAAAGCTTTCCCGGGGCTTCTATTGGTCCGATGTGGTCCAATAGAAGCTTTTGAGGGGCGTGGTCGACGTCAGGGGCGGGGTTAACGATGTCAGGGGGTGGGGCTGGTGACATGGGAGGCGGGGCTGGTGACATGGGAGGCGGGGTTTGACGGGCTGGTTTAGGGCTGATTTTGGGCGGGGAAAATTTTTCCCATCTGGCAACCTTGGAAGCAAGTTAACAGCTACTCCTCCCAGCTAAAGAGAAGGGCTGATATTCTTCTGCAGGCTCTCAAGCTTTGTGCTAAGGTAGTCAGTAGTGTAGGCACGGGTAGCTGGGCAGGCTCAGGTGTGGAGGAGGGGGAGGCAATGCACAAGCGATTCTTGTCTATCCCTTCTCTTGGGGTTCAGTCTGAGAACCAGCCAGAATGAGCAAAGAGGAGGGTCAGATCCTGACCCACAGGACCTGCAATCTGGCTCCCGAGAATACCACATCTGGACTTCTCATGCCCTAAGAGCAATCTGTTTCCACTCTCCAGACTCAATTAATATGTCCCCATTCAATACATTTTGCTGGATTTACTTATCTCAAAAATGTCCACTGTTGCAAAAAGTGGTTTTCATTCCACCTTTTAGATCCTGTAAGAGAGCAAGCACTATATCAATAACTGTGAGTCAGAATGGGATCTCTAATTCCAAAATAGTTTCAACAGGCCTCCACAGAGGTTAATTTATATTGACCTGTAGCATCCGGCTGGAACAGGAGTCTGCTGGGTCTGTAGTGCGTGGGCCTGCTGCTGCTTTTTGTACGAGGCTGTACATCTCATCTCCATCCTTTTTTCTCACAGCTGCTGTTAGAAATATTAAAATGTTCAGACTCTTTTATTGGGTTAGGTAAACATAACCTTGGGTTCATTAAGCCCTGTCTGTGAACATCTGGCTACCAGGGCACAGTCTGCAGGCTCCAAGCAATGAAGTCCATATTTCTCTAAACCAAGGGTTTTTAACCAGTGGTGCCCGTACCCCTTGCAGGAAGAGGTCAAGCAGGTTGTAGAGAAGGGTCTTGAAATGTGAGGCAATTTATTGAAACTTTCTAGACAGAGTATGCTAGTCTAATTTTTAGCGACATGTTAGCAATTAGCACTGTTAGCGGCTAACAGCAACATACATAGAAAAATGAAGACAAAGACCACATGGCCTATCCAGTCTGCCCATCCGTGACGTATACTCTTTCACTCCCTTACAGATCCTATGTACTTCTCCCAAGTGTCTTGAATCCAGATTTAGTTTTCGTCTCCACCACCTTCACCAGGAGGCTGTTCCACGAATTCACCACCCTTTCCGTGAAGAAGTTTTTCCTCAGGTTACTTCTGAGTCTGTCCCTTTTCACCTTCATCCTATGCCCCCTCATTCCTGAGCTTCCTTTAAATTCAGACTTAACTCCTGTGCATTTGTGACAGGGAGGTATTTAAATGTCTATCATATCTCCCCTCTCCTGCCTTTCTTCAAAGTATATATATTGAGATCTTTAAGTCCATCCCCATACACTGTATGATGAAGACCACTGACCATTGTAACTGTCCTCTGGGCCAACTCCCTTCCTTTTATATCTTTTTCAAGGCACGGTCTCTGGGATTGCACACATTCTAAATGAGGTCTCACCAGAGACTTACATAGGGGCATCGTCACCTCGTTTTTCCTACTGGAGTCTCACAATGTCACATTTGCACTTAAACCAATCACTAACATATCTAAAAAAAATAGTCTTGAAACCCCACCCCCATTTTAGTGTATTGACTGTTTCTTCTGCCATTTGCATCTTTAGTTTCCTGACTAATTTATCAGCTTAGCTTCTCTTACTTTTTCTAGTTATTATTGCCTGCTTCCTCTCTCTGCGATCTCTTGTAGTTCAGGAAGGTTAACCTCTTTTTCCTTAACTTTTCAGCTACTACTTTTGAGATCCAAAGCAGCCTTCTTTTCCTCTTACTTTTATTTACCTTCCTTACAAAAAAGGTTTGTTGCCCTTACAATAATTCCTTTCGGTTTTGCCCAATTAGTGGACACATAGTTTAGGAAGAGGGTGTCAGGGTTTCATTGATCAGTTAAAGGGGAGCAGAAACCAAAAAAGGTTAAGAACCCCTGCTCTAAAATGTGCTGCTTGAGATGGATGTGTGATATGCAGGGGCATAATCGAAGGGGTGCCCAAGTTTTCCTGGGGCTGTCCTCGTAAGTCGGCTCCGTAAGGGGGCGTGGAAACCCGTATTATCGAAACAAGATGGGCGTCCATCTTTCATTTTGATAATACGGTCGGGGACTCCCAAATCCCAACATTTAGGTCGACCTTAGAGATGGTCGTCCCCGGTTTTTGGCAATAATGGAACCGAGGACGCCCATCTCAGAAACGACCAAATGCAAGCCCTTTGGTCATAGTTTCCATTATCGCCGAAAATCGAGGACGACCATCTCTTAGGTTGACCTAAATTTCGCGATTTGGGCGTCCACGACCATATTATTGAAACGAAAGATGGACGGCCATCTTGTTTCGATAGTATGGGTTTCCCCTCCCCTTCGCCAGGACGTCCTCAAGAAAACTTGGGCGCCCCTTTCAATTATGCCCCTCTATGTAACTTTATAAGTTTAAGTGCTTTGAAAATACAGCTCACTGTTGTCCCACACGTTTTCAACTTTTCTTGGGTACCCAGATCATTTATTTGTGGGTTTAATTTTGGGGTAGAAATTGATCTTGTGTTTTGCTCCCTGCAGTAGATAATCCCTTTTCATTTTTATTTCACCTGTGCTGTACTGCTTACAGAGAATGTGATTGCTCAGTGTTACCTTTTCTAATTTTGTGCCTTTATTCTGTAATTGGTGAGGATTAGTCTGTGTTCTGTGAGTGACCAAGGTGAGAGGTTCTGCTGACATGTAATTTGTGCGTGGATCCATAGGTGTCTGATTTGTCTGGCTTTTCCAGTAGGAAGCATATTGTGGTTCTGTATATTCACTGCTGCCTTTTTAAAAGTACAGTTATTGATATTTGTGTGTTCAAAATTGGTGCTGTTATTTTTTTTTGTTTATTTTTGTTACATTTGTACCCTGCGCTTTCCCACTCATGGCAGGCTCAATGCGGCTTACATGGGGCAATGGAGGGTTAAGTGACTTGCCCAGAGTCACAAGGAGCTGCCTGTGCCTGAAGTGGGAATCCAACTCAGTTCCTCAGTTCCCCAGGACCAAAGTCCACCACCCTAACCACTAGGCCACTCCTCCACTGTTGCTACTATTTGTGATTCTACATGGAATGTTGCTATTCCACCAATGTGGCCGCGCAGGCTTCTGCTTCTGTGAGTCTGACGTCCTGCACGTACGTGCAGGACGTCAGACTCACAGAAACAGAAGCCTGCGCAGCCTTCTACATGGAATGTTGCTAGTGGAATAGCAACATTCCATGTAGACTCTCCAATAGTACCTATTTTATTTTTGTTACATTTGTACCCTGTGCTTTCTCACTCATGGCAGGCTCAATTTAGCTTACATGGGGCAATGGAGGGTTAAGTGACTTGCCCAGAGTCACAAGGAGCTGCCTGTGCCTGAAGTGGGAATCCAACTCAGTTCCCCAGGACCAAAGTTCACCACCCTAACCACTAGGCCACTCCTCCACTGTTGCTACTATTTGTGATTCTACATGGAATGTTGCTATTCCACCAATGTGGCCACGCAGGCTTCTGCTTCTGTGAGTCTGACTTCCTGCACGTACATGCAGGACGTCAGACTCACAGAAACAGAAGCCTGCGCAGCCTTCTACATGGAATGTTGCTAGTGGAATAGCAACATTCCATGTAGAATCTCCAATAGTAGCAACATTCCATGTAGAATCTCCAATAGTATCTATTTTATTTTTGTTACATTTGTATCCCGCGCTTTCCCACTCATGGCAGGCTCAATGCAGCTTACATGGGGCAATGGAGGGTTAAGTGACTTGCCCAGAGTCACAAGGAGCTGCCTGTGCCTGAAGTGGGAATTGAACTCAGTTCCTCAGTTCCCCAGGGCCAAAGTCCACCACCCTAACCACTAGGCCACTCCTGTTAGGCTTGCTACATAGGTTCTGAGAAGTTTCTTGGCAGGATTTACAGTTACTTCACAAAGTAATTTGGCAGACAATCCTTTATTTATCTGTTCCTTGGTAAGGAGAAGGGGGTGGAAGAAACACTGTCTGGAACTCCAGGGACTTGAACTGGTTCATGTCAGCTTCAGAAAGGAGAGAAAGCAGTAGAACCGGAGCAAGGGACAAGAAGACTTATTTTATTAATACAGCTTAATAGGGTATTTTATATTTCTCTATAAAGTAAATTTGAGGCATTTGTGTCACTGCAGTTAATTCTTTTCCAGGATACTGTGATGTGTGTTGAGAGATTGACCAGACTCAAGTCTACTATAATGATAAAGTTTAAGTTATGGGATAATGCAACTTCATTTAAAAATGTCAGTGCTTCCAAGGTTTCCATAAGTGTACACGTTATTTATGTTGATGCAGGACAGACGTTTTACTTAGAAGTCTGTTATCAAGTGCACTGTAAGGTATTATTTAGGAGCATACCAAGCACTACTCTCGCCTATATGCGTAGCTCCCCCCCCCCCCCCCCCCCCCCCCCCATGTTAACTGTGGGACACCCCAAAATGTCAGGTCTGGCTACGCCCCAGGTCTAGACCAAAACATCCACATTATAGCCCTGGATATTTTTGTTTTGTTCCATTATGGCAGATCCAAGTGTTAGGAATGCCCAGATCCCACCCTTAACACGCCCCCTTATGATTTGAACGCACTTCTGATGGACTTCATAGAAGAATGCCTAAAAATTGGTTTTGAAAATACTACTTTGGACGTTTTTGTGTGGAAAAACATCCAAATGCAGATTTATGCTACTTTTTGGACGTTTTTCTCTTTTGAAAATGAGCCCCTTAACGAACTACATGGTCCGTCATTAGAGGAATAGTTCTATAAAGTAGGAACTAACATGTACATACCAGTTATGGGTGTAAATGTTCAGAATATTAACATTCCCTTGTACATGCCAGATATGCATCTGTTCCATTCTATCTAAACATGCATATCCGCGATAGCACATTTTTTACACATATTTAACAGTGTGCACATGGGCAGACTGGGTGGCGCGTAGGCACGTCGCACATACATTAAGTTACACAGATATTATTGGCTCTTAGGTGCACACGCTTATGCCAACTCTGTGGCTGGTATAAGTTCTTGCACTTAAACACATACACTGTATATACCCAGGTATACTCGCAATGAGAGCGCCAAGGATTGGAGGAAGCAGGGGCGTAGCCAGACTTCGGCGGGAGGGGGGTCCAGAGCCCGAGGTGAGGGGGCACATTTTAGCCCCCCCCCAGCACCACCACAACAACTTTGACCCCCCCCCCTTGCCGACGACCCTCTCGCCCCCCCACCCGCCGTCACCGTTGCCTACCTTTGCTGGCGGAGGACCCCAACCCCCGCCAGCCTTGCGATCTGCAGGACTTCGTTCTGTTTCTGTGAGTCTGACGGCAGAAACAAAACGAAGGAAGAAGACCAGCTGGCGGGGG
This sequence comes from Microcaecilia unicolor, assembly GCF_901765095.1. Taxonomy (NCBI): domain Eukaryota; kingdom Metazoa; phylum Chordata; class Amphibia; order Gymnophiona; family Siphonopidae; genus Microcaecilia; species Microcaecilia unicolor. The sequence goes on along the minus strand of NW_021963440.1, from coordinate 36,364 downwards.
TTGGGGTCCCCCGCCAACAAAGGTAGCAGTCAGCGACGGCGGGTTGGCGTCGGGAGGTGGGGTTGAGGGGGTCGTCGGCAGGGGGGTCCAGGGCCAAATCTACGGGGACCCAGGCCCCCGTGGCCCCATAGTAGCTACGCCCCTGGGAGGAAGCAAATTTTATTGGACCCAACACTGCCCATGTTACGGCAAATGCCTGATTCAGGGGTCAGAATGTCACTACACAACAAAGTTTCCTGTTTCAGTTATAACCACCGTTAAAAGTATATGATGAAGCAGAAGTGGCCTAGTGGTTAAAGCTAACGGCTGAGACTCGGAGAAGCCAAGGTTCATATCTTACTTCCTTGTCTGGACTGGTCTAGTAAGATCAGTGGTTGTGCTCCTAAACAAACAGATGGAGGCAGAGAATTCTGACTTTGGCTATTATAAGGAGCTCCAAAGATTAGAGGTTTCTTCAGCTCCTGGGTTCCTTGGTGACTGTTGTTATAGATGGTTGTAGTTATAATAGTACACCCAACAGATGCATATTCGATAAAGGAAAAGAGGTACTTTCTTTTCTTCATAGAATATGAGAATAACTGGCTATTCAGTATATACACATATGTGCTTAGGGTATGAGCACTAGAGCAGTGCTTTTTTAGGCTATGGTTGCAGTGGGATAATATTTGACTTATCCTTCTGGCATCAGCCAAATGGGCACTTTCTTTGTGCAGGCCCTTTTGCCATGCTTAGGGACATTATTTTGGAGTCCCTCAATTGGGTGGTGATGTTTCCAAGGCCAGGCTGTCTGGCAGAAGGAAGCCCCACTGCTAGGCAGTGATTGCTACAGAAGGCATCTGACAACAGACTGGGGACCACGACTGATGGGCTAGCGTTGAGTTGGGCTCGTCAATGTGTGGTGGGAGTGGCAGTCTAGATACTGTCTGCTGTTGCCATTGGGGTTGCTTTTATCTGGCGGAGGGAGGGGAGACTGAGAGTGCAGTGGCAGTGATGGAGTTGAATTGGTTCTGCCATCCTGAAGGTTGTATCTGTGTCCACCATTTCCATTGGGGTCAACTATCTTGAGTACAGTTATGGTCCATGGTAGCTGCTCATAGTGTTGGAAAATCCATGGTGAGAATTGAAACTTAAGCTCAGTTGAGTAGAGGATGGTGGTTGTTCTCACTGAGGCGGTGGGGGGGGGGGGGCAGGCTTTTACTGCACCTCAATTTGCCATGGGTGTCACCAACTTGCAGTATCTCAGTACCGTAAGTTAATAACTCCCATGGAAAATGAATAATGCTGATTGCAAGGTGGCTCACAAAGAGCATTATTCTGTCGGCCTGGGAGCATTAGACTGCCAAGCCATGGCCTGATGCTTCCAGGCGTTCCTTAAAGGTAATCTTGGCCTCCCCCTCCCCCCCCCCCAATAGTGCTCCCCTATACAGTGTACCTTTAATATTGTCTTATATGGAACTATAATCCCCTAACAGTAATACCACAAGATTGCCTCTAGGGGTCGATGGCACCATTTTGGATTCCAGGACTAGTGAGGACAAGAGCAATAGGGGATTGCTCCTTCCTGCCCGCTAGACACCAGGGAGCATTAAAGGTACGCCTGAGGAGGAATTTTCAGGAGGAGGAGTGCCTTCTAGACTTTAGGATGGGGCTTCTGGGCTTCACTTCTTGGGAGTCTTCAGGTTGGAATGGGGGGTTTGGTTGGGGACACTATTGGAAATGAGCTTGGAGGGGCTCTCTGCAACCAACTCATTGCCAGCCCCTTTAAGAGACCCCAGCTTGATGGCCTGGTGGCTCCCAGGTGGTAAAATAATCCCAGCTATAAACTGAGATTATTTTACCAGGTATACTATGGCTTGCTGTGTGAACCCAGGGCACTCTGCAAGCAACTATATGGTATTTATATAATAATGAACTGCTTTACTTGCATTTGCATGTTTACATCTCATTTCTATGTAACGCAGGGTGACTTAGTTAACACTGTTAGGGCACTGCACCCAGCATTAGAGTCCTTTAATATGTATTAAGAGGCAAATAGCGCGGGTTAATGTCCTACTGTATAGTCTTCATGTTAAACATAGTAGATGACGGCAGAAAAAGACCTGCACGGTCCATCCAGTCTGCCCAAGAAGATAAATTCATATGTGCTACTTTTTTATTTGTACTGTCCTCTTCAGTGCACAGACTGTATAAGTCTGGCCAGCCCTATCCCCGCCTCCCAACCACCAGCTCTGGCACAGACCCTATAAGTCTGCCCGGCACTATCCCCGCCTCCCAACTACCAGTCCCGCCTCCCACCACCAGCTCTGGCACAGACCGTATAAGTCTGCCCAGCACTATCCCCGCCTCCCACCACCGGCTCTGGCACAGACCGTATAAGTCTGCCCAGCACTATCCCCGCCGCCCAACCACCAGCCCCGGCACAGACCGTATAAGTCTGCCCAGCACTAGCCCCGCCTCCCAACCACCAGCTCTGCTACCCATTCTAGGCTAAGCTCCTGAGGATCCCTTCCTTCTGCACAGGATTCCTTTATGTTTATGAAATATCATGGCACTAAACAGTGGTGACTCAGTGGGACTAGATTTAGCAGCTGCTCACGGCGTGTTTGACTGGGGAGAGTGAAAGGAATTGATAGTAAAACCAGAAAGTGAATAAGCGGTTGTGTGGGTGTTTGGGAGGTTTTAGACTAGTTAAGGGAGGTGCCCAGAATATGAATAGTGATTTAAATAAAGTTCAGGAAGCATTCGTTAACAATCTCTGTTCGAATGTGTAAATCTGTGTTATATTTCTTCGAAACATAAGTTGTGCCCCCACAGTACTCACTTTGAGATTTTCTCAAATACTCCTGCCAATCATACCATTGTCAGGCGGGTGTTTAGCCAGTTAGATTTAAAAAGAGACTATTTCCTATTTACTTACTAGTAAAAAAGGCCCGTTTCTGTATGAAATGAAACGGGCGCTAGCAAGGTTCCCCCCCTCCCCCGTTCTCTCCCTGTGTCCCCTCCGAGTTGCATGCGGTCCTCCCTCCCCTCTGTTTGTAGACAGGAGTGGATGTAAGGCTATGTAGTGCAATGTAAGCAAGGAAGGCAATTTCGTTAATCTCCGTTTCCCCTGCCCCGTGCAGCCGTTTTCGCCATACACTGAAAAGAAAGCAAACCTCTGAGGTGCTGCATCCACGTTGTCGTTGAGGTATTGGCGGGACAGCGAGCGGCTGCGGCGATGAGCATTGGGGAGGAGGGTGGGTGAGGGAGGGCTCAGGGCGGGGGGCGTAAGCAAGGAAGGCAATTTGGTTAATCTCTGTTTCCCTTGGCCTGTGCAGCCGTCATTGCCATACACTGGAAAGAAAGCAAACCTGTGAGGTGTGGAGGAGGGTGTTTGAGGTGGACTGTGGGCGGGGGGGGAGGGGGTGCAGCGGCGACTCGGGAGGGGGAGGGAGAGAGCAGCGGGTCCAGTAGCAACGGGGAGGGTGCAGAGAGAGAGAGGGTGTTTCTGATGGGCGTCGTTATTTTCGTACGTTCATTGTGGGCGCCATTTTTGTTTTGTCGGCGCACTGGAAGGTGATTGTGAGGCAGGGGGAGGAGTAGGGAAACACGCTCTTGTCCCTTTCCATTGGGTTCGTTGCGTTCAGCGATGAGTTGACTATAATTGTTCCGCCCTCGACGTCATCACGTTTGACGCGAGGGCGTGGCAGAGAGACATGGTCAGTGGGGTGGCTTCACCACCACGAAGTTACGAACCCTTCAGGGAGGTGGGTGGAGCTTGGGGCTTCATTAGAACATTGGGGTTGCGAATTATGTCTGGATGGGGAGTGGCTGTGGGTGGGTGTATGAGTGAGAGTGAGTGGTGCTGACAGGCTACAACAGTACAGGGCTTCAGTGTTTCCCTGTCACACAGCTTCAGAATTTGAGGTGAGAATTATTTATATATGTTTGACTTTCTTGCCTCACTGCTGGAAAGGTAGGAACTGAGCTTGTATACTGTATTTTATTTATTTGATATACCGCTGTGCACAGGCAGTAAAACAGTGTATGGTACAAGCCGTGGGAAGTTAGTCTGCTTTTAAAAAGCTCCCATGTAAAACTTTGCCCGGGCAGTTCTATGCATCTGCCTTCCCTAACAGGATAAACCGTATCCTGCCTTTGTAGTGGTCTGAAGTCACATACCTGTCTGTGTTTTCACTAAGGTTGGTTCACCGTGGTTTTGCGTTAAGCCCTTGAAGGTCAAAGTGCTGCTGAAATCCAACCAGAATCCTTTAAGCTGATAAGATGCCTTGCTGGTGATATCACAGAACAGAGCCCGTCTGGAGGAGGTTCTCAGATTTTCCTTTACAAGGAAAGGGATGGGGAGAGAAGTATTATGGGGGAAGAAACTCAGTCTGTCATTCCAAAGGATTCCAGAACTTTCTGCCTTTTTAATGTTTTACAGGGCTTTTATCTGAAAGGGAAAACATTTCTCTCCCCTGCATTACAGATCAAAGTATTTTTTTTTTTTGTTTGTTACATTTGTACCCCGCACTTTCCCACTCATGGCAGGCTCCAGGTTGGCAGCAGTATGCTGTTGTGTGGTGAATTTTCAGATGGAAACAAAACATTGAAAATAATTCATTTTTGTTTTAGGTCAGCTTTTCTGATTTCTGACTGGGAAGCACTTGTATGATTATCTCAGAAGTCCAAGTACCAGTTAGCGAAGTTTGGCTGTTTGAGCAAATGATACCCCCAAATTTGTAGATTATTAAACAAGTCGATACGAGCCGGTTCCTCCAGCCAGTGATTAGCTGTGTGTGTGTTGGGTGTATACTGCCTAGCTATGGACAATTCCTGTCAATGCAAGTAAAAGTAGAGCTATGCTTTTATCTCCCACAGGTAGGTGGACTGTTTAAAAGATATAAGGTGTTTGTTAGTATAAATGGGCATTTCGCTTGCTCTGTTTTAAATTAAAAACATTGTGTTTTGAACAATTAAATCCCTAAGGGAAGAACTCGAGAGATTAATTTGATGTTGAGCTTGCTGCTTGGACTGCTGTTGCTCAATCCTTTTACTCATCAGAGTTAGAATTTTATTATTACGTGTATGTTTCTTTACTGGTGTTTCATGTGTTGATGGATTACGGATTACTGTATTATTTTGGTCCAATTTGAATGCTTCAAGTGAGTCCAGGTCAAACTTAAATTCACCTTTAATTTTGAAGTGTAGATAATGTTTGTGGGCAATGAGGGTTTGTTTCCCTTCTCCGCTATTAATAGCTAGATAGCTGGAAATTCTTGATGTGTATATTTTGTATAATGATGTGGCTGCAACGTGTGCTATATTTTAAATGCATTAATTTTATTTACAGGTGTATGTGGCACTTTAACAAGCAATATGTAGACAGAAGCAATTTGGGTATCAAACCAGTAAATGTGGGTGTGAACTGAAGGAGTTAGGAGGAATCACTTTATCAGACCTCTTGTGAAAAAGTGTGCCATACTATTTACATTTGCTTTTCCTCTTTCTTCCTGCAGGGGGCACTTGTTCAGGCGTGGTGATGTGTTTTCACTGAGAGGCCTCTGGAAAAGTAAACATTGCTGGTGTTAGTTTCATGTTAGCTAGAATTTATAAGTATGGTTTTCCTTTTTTTGTATTTCAGAATATCGAGAAGACTTTGATCAGACCTACGGCGTTTAAACCAGTGGTACCCAAGAACAGAAATACCTCTCTCCAGTACCTGGTGACACGACCTGCGGTGGCAAACATGACAGAGAGCCACGGAAGCCTGAACCTTCTCTTCAGTGGGAATTCTGTGGGGAACACAGAGAAACATAACTCCTTCAGCTGCAGGAACAGCACTCACTCGGGCACAATGTCGGACTCTGGACGAAACTCTCTGTCCAGTCTACCCACCTATAGCACCAGCTGCAGCCACCAGCTGGAGCCGGTCAGTGTCTCCATGGGTCACATTAATTTGGACAGTCACAGTGGTGTGAATGGGTACCCCGAAGGAAGCTCCAGAGTGCTAGCAGGCCCTTCGAATTCTGACAGTGGGCGTTCTTCCTCCAGCAAGAGCACGGGCTCTTTAAATGGCAGGGGGAACCCTTCATCGGACAGTGGCTCCTGCGACCGTTCCCCTGTCAACAGTGATGAAATTCTCATCAGGGAGCTGGAAGAGAAGCTTCGGGAGAGGGAGGCAGAGCTGCAACAGCTAAGGGAAAACCTGGACGAAAACGAAGCAGCAATATGCCAGGTAGGAGAATAAAGAAGAGCTTTATATATAAGCAGGATGTCATATACAGCGCTATGCCCAGAATAAACTGTACATGGGTGTAATTCTGAATTTCCTAAGAGAAGCCACGCTTGAACGTCCATGCGTGCAGTAAGATAAAACCAGGCCTCTCTCAGCGTATCCTACTGGGTATGGAGCCGAGTGGGTATCCTGTCATGAGAAAAAGAAAGAAGATGAAAACAGAAAAAAAATCTCTGCTCACCCCAGGACCTACTCCCATCTCGGCTACATTACAGCCCATGCTTTTTTCTTTGGGCAGGAACGATCCCCTGTTGCTCCTGCTTCACCCTCCTCTCTCTCTCTCTCTCTCTCTCTCCCTCCCCCCCCCCCCCCCCCCCCACTTGCTAGCACTAAAGATTGTGTTGGGGGATCACTCCTGCCCACAGAAGACCCGTGAGCCACATTATACTGGAAATGGGACATCTGATTAAGTGGGAGGAGAGAGTGCTGATGGGAGGAACCTGACTTTTTTTTTTCTGTGTCTCTTCCCTTTCGTTTTTGTTTTAAAGAACAAATGAAATAAAATGAAAAAATGTGGCATGCCCCCCCCAAAAAAAAACTTTATAAAGAAGCTGTCGATTGAGGGATGTGCACATGGCTTCCCCTTAATCCCAGCATGGGAAGCAGTGGGATCTTTTGCATCTAGTTGTGACGAGAGGAAAAACCTGAGGTAATGATGGTTGAAGATTTCAGTTGACCCACCCGGGCTGAATTTTCTTAAATCAGGAGTGTCATTTAATGTTCTACATCACTTCTGTGCTTCAATATCTTCTGGCCTGATGCCTTACTGCTTGTTCTTTACAAAGCCTTAACTGCATGTAATGATCTTAAAGCTTTGAGCTATGTAATTCAGTCACTATATATATATATCTTATATAATAATTTGCTACGTGAATGTTGTAAAGTGTCTCACTGGGATCGTAACCACCTGCTGACGTCTCTGGCCAGCAGTAGAACCCTGCTTGCCTGACGTCAGCAGGGGGTTACGATCCCAGCGAGAGATGCGCGTTGAAGAACAGCGGGCGCGAGCAGAGACGTCCCTACGTGCACGTCGCCCCCCCTCCAAAATTGCCAACCCCCACTCTGCTACCCTCCCCTCCCCCCCTCGCCTCGCGAGTCTGCTGCCTTCCCTTCGCTCTCAGCTCTGACTCTGGTCCCGCCCTCCTTTCCTGTTTCCACAAGGGCTCTTCTTTGGTGGTTTTCTCAAGTCAGGAGCAGACAATTTCCTGTCAGTGGTCCACTGCTTATGGAGAAAGCTAATTAAGCAAATGTCATCAGTGTATGAATCATGCAAAACACGCAAAGAATGCAGAATGACCCCAGAGAACTTAGGTAAAAATTAATAAAATTAGGAATAATGGGATCCCTGTAGAACTCATTAGCCCATATGTCAAGGGGTCAATAATTGTTTTTCCTAACAGACTTTGAAATCACATTTATTTTAAGAAACTCCTAAACCAATTTAATACACTACTCCAGTGACTCCTGCTTCACCCAAAATCCAGTTGTGCAGATAATGGCAGTTAGTAAGGTTATCTTTACGTGTGTAAAAGGAGCAGAAATCTGTGAAGACTGAGCCAGAAAATGTGGCCACAATAAAAAAAATAAAAAACTGTAACCACACCCTCGTTTCTAAGTTTCCAGGTTTATTCATCTTTTAATATATGGCCAATTGGAATTACCTTCTTAGTGGTTTATAATAAAACCAAATAGATGTCCAAAGCAAGAATTCTGCTGCACGACTTATATTCCACTAGTGTCGCTATGCTCATATTAGCCCTCTCCTCAAGTCACTTCACTGGCTCCCTATCCATTTCCGCATACAGTTCAAACTCCTCTTGTTGACTTACAACTGCATTCGCTCTGCAGCTCCTCAGTACCTCTCCACTCCTATCTCTCCCTTCACTCGTCCCCAGGAACTCCATTCACTGGGTACATCTCTCTTAGCTGCACCCTTCTCCCTCACCTCTAACTCCAGACTCTGTTCCTTTTATCTTGCTGCACCATATGCCTGGAATAGACTTCCTGAGCCGGTACGTCGTGCTCCATCTCTGGCCATCTTCCAATCTAGGCTAAAAGCCCACCTTTTTGATGCTGCTTTTAACTCCTAACCCTTATTCACTTGTTCAGAACCCTTATTATATCATCCTCACTTTAATATTCCCTTATCTCTTGTTTGTCCTGTTTGTCTGTCCTAATTAGATTGTAAGCTCTGTCGAGCAGGGACTGTCTCTTCATATTCAAGTGTACAGCGCTGCGTATGTCTAGTAGCGCTATAGAAATGATAAGTAGTAGTAGTAGTCATCGCGATTCCGGAATCTTGCAACTCTTTGGGATTCCGCATGGAATCTTGCAACTCTTTGGGATTCCGGAATCTTACTACTCTTTGTCCTTTCCCCTTATTTGCCCTCTTCTCCGGCATGGCCGCGTTGCTGATCTGCAAGGGCAGGCTTCTGTTTCTGTGAGTCTGACGTCCTGCACGTACGTGCAGGATGTCTGACTCACAGAAACAGAAGCCTGCCCTTGCAAGCTCACCTTTTTGATGCTGCTTTTAACTCCTAACCCTTATTCACTTGTTCAGAACCCTTATTTTATCATCCTCACTTTAATATTCCCTTATCTCTTGTTTGTCCTGTTTGTCTGTCCTAATTAGATTGTAAGCTCGAGCAGGGACTGTCTCTTCATATTCAAGTGTACAGCGCTGCGTATGTCTAGTAGCGCTATAGAAATGATAAGTAGTAGTAGTAGTCATCGCGATTCCGGAATCTTGCAACTCTTTGGGATTCCGCATGGAATCTTGCAACTCTTTGGGATTCCGGAATCTTACTACTCTTTGTCCTTTCCCCTTATTTGCCCTCTTCTCCGGCATGGCCGCGTTGCTGATCTGCAAGGGCAGGCTTCTGTTTCTGTGAGTCTGACGTCCTGCACGTACGTGCAGGATGTCTGACTCACAGAAACAGAAGCCTGCCCTTGCAAGCCCACCTTTTTGATGCTGCTTTTAACTCCTAACCCTTATTCACTTGTTCAGAACCCTTATTTTATCATCCTCACTTTAATATTCCCTTATCTCTTGTTTGTCCTGTTTGTCTGTCCTAATTAGATTGTAAGCTCGAGCAGGGACTGTCTCTTCATATTCAAGTGTACAGCACTGCGTTCGTCTAGTAGCACTATAGAAATGATAAGTAGTAGTAGTAACAGGGGAGGCATACGCCACATAGTACAACCATCTTCAATACATGGAAAGAGGAGTGGACTGACAGTGATCTGGGCCCCTGGGCAGTAAGGAGGTCCTGGCCCCCTAAGCACCTATCAAAAGTAATGAAACTAATGGAAGCTAGGGGAGAGTGGGCCCCCCTACTGCTGTAAGCCCTCAGACACTGCCCTGCAGTCCTAATGGTCAGTCCGCCCCTGCATGGAAGAGGGAATGTTTCTGATGTCATCAATTATCGTCCAGTTGCCTCGATTCCCCTTCTGATGATAATATGGAAGAACGGGTTACCAGTCACTTCGACTCTTACTTAGATACATTTCAGCTACTTCATATCTCCCAGTCTGGGTTCCGAATAGGGTTCAGTACAGAAACAGTGGTGGGCTTGCTAATTACTCTTGGCAATCGGATGTTGAGTCAGGGTTGTTCTTCTTTAATAATACAATTTGACCTTATTAGTGCCTTTTGACTTGGCCGACCACCAATCATTGCTTTATATCCTGCATGAATTTGGAATTGAAGACAGGGTTCTCAGTTGGTTTCAGGGTTGTTGTTTTTTTAGAGACTAGATTTTATATGGTCAAAATGAGAGGAGAATTATCTAAGCCTTGGGGGTCTCATTGTGGTGTCCCTCAAGGCTTACCTCTCCCACCCTAGTTACTGACTAGCTGCTCTTATTGCTAGCCGCTTTGAACCCGGATGGTAACTTCGGGTTATAAGATCTTTTTAATGTAAGGTAATAAGTGAATGATGTTGTGAAATGGCTGTCTTCTGTGCAGAGGTCTGCCTGCCATGGAAATCTAGGTCTGGCCGGTAGCCTGAATGTGCCTGTTCAGTCCATGTCCTCTCTTGTCTTTGTGCCAGGTTTATGAGGAGAAGCAGAAGCGATGTGAGCAGGAGATGGAGGAACTGCAACAGAGCTATGCCTTGAAGATGAAACAGGCCTCACAAAAGGCTCAGCGGCTGCAGCAGGTGCTGCAGCTGCAGATCTTCCAGCTGCAGCAGGAGAAGAAGAAACTGCAGGAGGACTTTTCCCAGCTGCTACAGGAGCGAGAGCTGTTGGAGAAAAGATGCGCTTCATTTGAGAGAGAACAGACTGAGCTGGGACCTCGGCTAGAGGAGACCAAATGGGAGGTTTGTAGCAATAGTTATGTTGATATGCGTGAAGGAGTAAGGTTGGGAGTTTGTTTCTTTGTTTTTGTTTTTAAAAAAATGGGGTGGGGGGGGGGGTGGGGGAAGCATGCAGAGGACGGCTCACTGAATTCTTTCTCATCCCCTCCATTCACACGTGTGTGGGCAGCTCTGCTGTTTCCGTGTGTCTTTGACTTAAAGAAGAGAGAAGAAGGTACAGTTGGGGGTAGGATGGGGGTACATGTGGGTGATATGGTGGTTGTAGAGGGTAACATAGTAGATGACGGCAGAAAAAGACCTGCACGGTCCATCCAGTCTGCCCAACAAGATAAACTCATATGTGCTACTTTTTGTTTGATTTGTACCTGTCCTTTTCAAGGCACAGACCGTAAAAGTCTGCCCAGCACTATCCCCGCTTCCCAACCACCAGCCCCGCTTCCCACCACCGGTTCTGGCACAGAGGGTAGTTCTAAGGGACAGAATGGTAGTAAAGCAGTTTGAAAGGAGCAATTCTCTGTCTGCTGTGTTTCACTGTATCTTAATTTCTATTATACAGAAGCAGGCCTGTTTTGTTATTGAAATGCATTGGGCCATTTTTTTTAAGGGCTTGTTTCTCTGGAACCCCCACCCCCCAGTCCGATTGGGCCCATTTTCAAAATTGATGTGTGTTTTACTGGTTTTTCCCCACCTGCCAAAATTGAGTTTGTTCTGTTAAATTTTCAGAGTTATTTTGCCCTCCTCAACCCCTTATGTATAATTCTTTGAACTTCATTGGGTTGGAAAAATAAAAAGTAAAGCAGGTTGTTTCCCAGGTAAGCTGGCAAAGTTGTTTTGTTTTGTTTGTTTGTTACAAAGATAGTCAGTCAGCTCACTGTGATAAAGTATTTGCATTCATTACTTCCATCATTTGACCTTTTATTTAACATATCTCTCCTTTTTTTTTTTTCTTTTTATTACATTTTGCGTGCTTGCATTTCCTTCCATGTCAGGTTCCATGTCTTCAATTATCTTTGGTTTTATATTTTGTTTTGGTGGTTTTTAAATTTATTTTTGTCACTTTTGTCCTCAGGTCTGCCAGAAGTCTGGGGAGATCTCTCTTTTGAAACAGCAGCTGAAAGACGCTCAGGCCGAGCTGGCGCAGAAAGGGAATGAGATGCTGCTGCTTCGGGCCCAGCTCCGGGAGGCTCGCTCAGAGCTCCAGGCCAGTGAGGAGCAGCTACAGGAGCTGCAAGACACTGCCCACACAAAGACTCTTGAGCTGGAGGTCTGCGAGAATGAGCTTCAGCGCAAGAAGAATGAGGCTGAGCTACTGAGAGAGAAAGCCGGCAAACTCAACCAGGAAGTGGCCAGCCTCAGAGAGGTGGCGGTGGCCAGCTCCCGGCATGGACTGGGCCATTATCACGAGCAGGATGACCCCTTTTTGCTTTACGAAAGTGACGAGGCCAAGGTGCAGCGCCAGAGCGCGGATACGCTGCAGGGCTTGAGGCAGCAGGTGGAGCGGCTGCGGGGCGAGCTGCTGTATGAGCGGCGGCGGAGCGAGGAGCAGCTGGAGAACTTCGAGGACGAGCGCCGGACGTGGCACGAGGAGAAGGAAAAAGTCATCCGGTACCAAAAGCAGCTACAGCACAATTACATTCAAATGTACCGGCGCAACCGGGAACTAGAAAGGGACGTAAGGCAACTGACGCTGGAGCTGGAGGCCAGGGAACTGGATGAACTGGACTTGCATGGGGCAGAAGTACAGTTTGAGGAGATCACGGCTACAGAGATCTGAAGGCTGCAGCAGCAGCGCCCAGCACTACCTCCGCCTTTATTTTTGGACTTGCCGTTGTAATCATGGAGCTGCCAAAAAAAAAAAAATGAAAGCACACACACACACACAAACAAACATATGTACAATTATAATTATAGTACACAGAGGGGAGGTACTGGACACTCGATGTGTTGTGTGCTTCTGGTTTTAGTTACCTAGCTCTTTGGGAGTTATTGAGAGCCTGTGACGGACTAACGCTTGTCTTGGGGCAGGCTATTGTAGTGGGAGAGAAAGTGAAGCCAGACTTTCCTCCCCCCCCCCCCCCCCCCTCCCCGAAAGAAAGGCTAGAAATTTGTTGTATTGGAAGGCGATTTCAGCCTTCTGTTCCCATCAGCTCTTTGAGCGGTGTGTTGTCTGTTTGGAACATGTTGAAATATGATGTTTGACACAGCAGATCTGTAAAATGTCTGGATGACGAGCATTTTTTGTGTTTTGCTTTATAGGGCATATTCCACTGCCCCGGACTCGGGGAGTGTTTTTTCTTCTAAGCATTTGTAGCGATGGAAACTTGAGCCAGAAGAAAATGTATTGAGTAGCCTGCATTTAATGATGCACTGATTATTTTATTATTTTTCCTCTTCTGCCCACCCTCTGTTTTTTTTTTTTTCCTGCACCTTTTCCTCTTAGGATCCCTCACTAGGGTAGCCAAACTGTGGAGTCACAACAGCAGCAAAAATTGAAAAAGAAACTTTTTTTAAAACCCAGGGTAGCGGTGTCATCGGACTATGCAGGCTGACAGGCCTAGTATAATTTAGCCTGCATGGACTCAGTGGGAGGTGAGGCCTACAGCAGCATTGTTGACCTATGCAGCATACCCCTTGCCGGTCAGGTTTTCAGGATATCCACAATGAATATGCATGAGATTGATTGATTTGCATATGCTGCCTCCATTGTATGCAAATCTCTTTCGTGCATATTCATTGTGGATATCCTGAAACCCTGACTAGCAAGGGGATACTCCAGGAGCGACCTAGGAAACACTGGTATGAGGTGTGGAAGAAGAAGGTAGGGCTGGGTTCGCAGGAATGTTAAAATGGGGCCATGGGTGATAAAAGCTTGAGCAGCACTGTTTTATGGAGAGACTCCAGCAGGGCTAGACATAGGGTATCTAATGCCCTAGACGAGCTTCCAGCCATGCCCCCCCCCCCCCCCCCCCCTTCCCAATAGTCAAGTATTTCCCCTTCCTTTTCCTATATCCTCTCCACTGTGTCCAGCGTCCCCCTTTTCTTTCTCCCTGCTACCACCTCCCCTGCCTCCAGTATTCACATGAGCAAGAAGTACAGCGTGGAGCCTTGACAGCAGGCCCACATGCAAGACCTGCCACTTCTTGACAACAACTTCTTGTTGGAGGGATAGGGGTGCAACAGGGCTTGAGCAGGCACTGAAGCAACTTTCAGGTGCGGCTGTTGTGCTGATGCCATGTCCCCTCTCCCCCCCCCCCCCTCAACTTTTATCACCCTATGCAGTTGCCTGGTACACATACTAATGGGTCCAGCCCTGGGCCCCAGTAATGAGTGGCTTGTTTACTTAACCAAGGGAAAAGGGAGTGGAAGGATTAATATACCCAGGGGCGTATCTGCGTGGGGCCACAGGGGCCTGGGCCCCCGCAGATTTTGCCCCGGACCCCCCTACCGCCGTTAACCCTCCCTCCCTCCCTCGCCTACCGCCGTCACCTACCCCGAGGTCCGCTTCTTCCGGCTTTTTAAAATATTGCTTCAGCTGGCGGGGGACCCCAACCCCCCGCCAGCCCAGCCGCGATCTTTAACTTTTTCATCCTCGTCGTGCAGCGCGCTGTGAAAGCTGCATGCATCTTCAGTTCCAGTTGGATGGAGTCTGACGTCGCAGCCCCCGCCAGCTGAAGCAATATTTTAAAAAGCCGGAGGAAGCGGACCTCGGGGTAGGTGACGGCGGGGGAGGGAGGGAGTGTTAACGGCGGTAGGGGGGGTTGACGGCGGTAGGGGAGGGCTATAATGTGCCCCCTCACTCTAGCCCCTGCCCCCCCTACCGCCGAACCTCAGATACGCCCCTGAATATACCCTGATTTCAGATCGAGGTTAAGTTTGATGAGCTTGGTTGTCTATGGGATAGAGCAGGCAAGTATCAATTCTTTTTTTTTGGTTGTGGTTTTTCATGACAATTTTTGCTGTTTTTAATAAGATTTTCTCACCCAGTGAGCCTTTATAGGTAATTCTTAATTCATTTAGGGACTCCTGCTAAGAGAAAGAAGGAACAGCAGTTCACATATTTCATCTTGTTTTTGAAGTTGTTTTTTCTTTCCCCCCCCCCCCCCCCCCCCCCCATACACACACAGGGGCAACCAGAAGTCAATTTCTGGGGATTTCCAAAGGTTAGCTGAGACAGCATTAATGTGACTTTCCATGTGCAACTTTGCTGCATAACCATTCGGAGATTTTTTTAATCGTCATACTGAGCAGCCAAAGCCACCAGTGCTGATGGCCCAGGAGAGGAAAGGACATTGAGCAAGGGCAGGTCCCCTCCACTGGCTCTGACAGTTCCTAAGGACTAAGGCCCCGATGCTCAAAAGTAAACCCGGGCGCTAGAGGCCATTAGCGCCAGGCTAGCACCTGCATTTACCTGCACGGGAACAAATGAGCATGCAGACAAACAATGCAAGTAGCATGCTAATGTAGTCAAGCTCGTGTTAATGAGGTCATTTTGTATTCCAATGAGCACCCGAACAAAACGGCCTTACCCTTGCAAAAAATTGGTTGGAGCAGATGTTAGGGTGTTGGAAGAGAGGCTTCGCTCATGACTCTTTCTGCAAAATCTGCCATTTTTGATTCCTTCTGGAATCAAACTCAAAACTTGGAGAGTGTTTCGGGGGTGGAGTCAGCACTTGGCCGGTTACATGCCGATATTCAGCCCTTAACCAGCCAAGGTGACTGTATAAAAGTCAGTCCTATCTTTCTGGTGCCAGAGTTAAGTGCTGAATATTGCACTTAGGGGTCCTTGTACTAAGCTGTGGCAAAAGGGAGCCTTCACTGGCATCAGCATATATTTTTGACGTGTTCTGAGGCCCCCTTTTACCACATTGGGTAAAAGGCTGTTTAAAAAAAATGGCCATGCGGCAAATGAAGCACTTGCTGCGCAGTCATTTTTTTTGGGGGGGGGGGGGGGGGGAGGGAGCACTTACCACCACCCATTGAGGTAACCAGGCAGCAAGCAGCACTGCCCGATTAACGCTGGGTAAACACTGGTGCTACAAAAATGAAAATATTTTTGTGGTGCCAGAAATGGCGCGTTCTGTGGGGTGGGAACTACCATCGCTTAGTAAAAGACCACCTTCATCAGCTATAATTTAGCTGGCTCTGAAGCCTGGACATGACCCAGCGTTGAATTTCCGGGAATAACGCCGGTAGCAGGCAGCTGACTATCGGCCCCTTTATTTTTAAGCCACTTGGTCTCGGTGAATGAGGTTTGTTGACAGTCCCCCATTGGCAGGATTGGGAATAGTGATAGGGAGAGGGCCTGCAGAAACCTTCACAGCATATTGAGAAAACAGACATGTGCCTTTGGTGCGACCACACTTAAGTGTTTAAAAGGGCAAGAAGGGTGGCAGCTCACATTAGAGTTGCACAGTGACAGGGACAGACATTTCATCTAACCCATACCCACCTCTACCCGCTAAGATCTATTCTATTCCCCACCCATATTTGCCGAAGTTGACACTTATTTACTTGCTCTCACAGCCCCCTGTTTCCTCCCAACCCCGACAGCCTCCCATGGTATTTTGGTTGGTATTACTATTCAATCAATGCGTGTTCCAGGCCTCAGTCTGGTGTTCCAGCTGCACTTCTGGGCATTCCAAGCCTCATTCTGGCACTCCTGCCTCTCTTTGTATGATCCAAGCCTCATTCTGGTTCTCCAATTGTCTTTCTCAGTGCGTTCCAAGCCTCATTCTGGAGTCACCAGAGATTTTGACTACACTCCTTTGGGAATCCCGTAGTAAGTTCTTCCATACTCGCAGGTTCTGCGGGATTCCTGTGCAGCTCTCTAGTCCACAAATGCCTATACATGTAAAGGAAGTATAGCCATTGATGAAGTTTTTTTTTTTTCTCCTGTGTGTTCCCATTGATTTCTCAGCTACCTTGTACAACACATTACAGGGCTATTTAGACAATGAAAGAACTGTAGGTATAACTTTAAAACACCCTCCCTCTGCCCCTCCCCCCCCAGTTCTCGTTCTGTAAGCTGCAACCAGGGTGAGCTGTCTTGTGAAAGCATTGCTGTTGTGTGTGTGGTTTACAGTAGTCATTCCATGTGTAGAAAAATTACGATTATTAAATGTGTTGCAGCAGAACAAGTCAAGAAGCTAGTAGTTTTTTGGCTGTTTTTCCTAATTCTCTAGCTTGAAATGTCGTTCTAGCTCAGCGCTTTTTCTAAAGGGGATAATGTTGACAAGTTGACCTTTATGTGTTGCATGGACCAAGCTGTAACAAAATGATCATTGTTTAGGGGTGATTTTAAGTTATTTCTGTGGCCAAAACTGTTCTACATACTGACAGCCTTTCCTAAAATTGCTCAGACTATACGTGTGAAAGCATTTTGTGCATACAAGGCCGTATGCACAAGCGGTCTGAACAAGGTGCCCCTGGGAAGGGGTTAATGTGATGCACATATTTTACAAAGTGTACTTGTAAAATACATTGGGAAATTTGTGTGTACCAAATAGCAGGTGTAAATGCGTGCAGGTATTCTGGGGTAATTTTCAAAGGGAAAGTGTGCACATGCTCCCCCTTGGAAAATCAATATAACTTGCGTGCATACCTGCCATACAAGTGTTGTATAAAAATCACCCTCATAATGTCTGTGAACCAAATACTCTTTAAACCCCCCCCCCCCCCCCCCCCCCCCGTGCGTTGTTTATATTATTTCTCACTGGTCTTTTGGCCAAGCCGCGTAATGGGGTCCTTCTATAAAGGGTGCAGTAAAAACTGGCCTGCATGAAATTGCCGTGCGCCGAGGCCACTTGTTACTGCAGCCGGAATTTTCATTAATTTAAACAGAAGTCGTAAATTGCCGTGTGCTAATAAAAATATTGGCGCATGTCAATTTACTGCCTGAGCACTTAACCGCCACCTATTTACTAAGTGGTAAGGGCTCATGTGCTAACCTGGTAGTTATCAGACCGTGCGGCGATGGCACACCTACACCACGCCCCCACGCTAGAAAATTATTTTCTGACTGCGGGAAACTACCACAGGGAGCCCCACGGTAGTACTGTTTTGCCGTGCGCTACTCATGTAATAGCCCTACCGTGGCTTAGATGTGGCGTCCAGAAAAAAAGATTCTAATGCTGATGGACCCATCAAAGAGGGCGATCTGAACTGATGGACAGTAAAATATAAACTTGATTGTGCAAAATTTATCTGTTTGAAACTAGCTTTAACTGTTGTGCATACTGTTTAATTACTGTATGTTTAGTTCCAATAAGCACACTTCTTTGTACATGCTTATCACAAATTAACGTGTATAACCACCCCAGGTAAAACAGTTCAGTTCCAGTTAATATTTTTTGTCTGAATACTGTGCCTTCTGGTTTAGGTCTTGTTGAGGGGGTTTTAGCACACAAGCTTTACAGCTTGATGAGAATATAGGACAAGCTGCTTAAAAGCCAGTTCATGCTTCCCAGAACTGAAAAAAGCTTATAGTGAAATATCAGCACACCAATGAAGCTGGAATGGCTGGAAGAGGATTAATGACCACCTGGGAAGGTTTTGGGTTTGTTTGTTTTTTTAATTTCTACACGCGGAATCAGCTCTCTGGTTCAAGAACTATCCTCTGGTCATTTTTCCATGCAGATACAAGTTTGAATCCAAATTAGTTTGTAGAACCTTCTGAGATCCCCCAGTAGGCAAAGCCTTGTGGTAGACGTTTAGTTGATTGATGGATTGACTTTATTTTTAAGAGCGTCAAGGAATAAGGAACATAATCAAACGTATCAACAGAAAGAGACCAAAGCAGATAAATCTAACACAGCTAGAACGACTTGGATTAATTGAGGAAGTAAATTCTCTGGGAGTAGTACTGCATGCAGTCACCAATGTCGAGATTTAAATTCATGATCTGTAGAAGATATATTTTTATGATGCCAAACTACTTTTAGCCAAATTATTTTGTACTGTTCACAGTCTTGTAAACAGTGTGTTCTCATGCATTAAAAATTCTGATTTTTATCAGCACTGTACTGGCTCGTATTGTTGCATTAGGTTTTCTCTCCCTTTTTCATAAGGTTCGTAACACACTGTTTTAAAATTGTCTTAGCTTTTCACAGTGCTCATGGGTAAAAATAATAGACTAGAGTGTTTTGTTGACATCTTAGACTCAAAGAAGCAGCCAAAAGAACCAACCAGTGGCTGTCAAATAAGAAGTTTATTTAGGGGTCCTTTTACCAAGCTGTGGGAAAAAGGGCCCCGCGCTAGCGGCGGGGTAAAAAGCTCCTAGACAAACATGGCCGTACTGAAAGAGAACTCTTACCATGTGGCAGGGAGCCCTTACCGCCACCCATTGAGGTGGTGATAAGGGCTCTGGCGGTAACCGGGCAGCACACGGTGATGCCTGATTACTACTGCGCAAGCCATTTTCAGGGGTTTTCTTTTTCCCTAGAAATGGCGCATGCTCGGGGCAGAACTACCGCCGGTGGCCGCATTGGGCTTACCGACGCTTTGTAAAAGACCCCCTTAAGTAGAGGAGTGTGGTAGCCGTGTTAGTCCAAACTCTTAAGGCTATCAATAGAAATCAAACAAAATAAAACATGGAAAAGAAAATAAGATGATACCTTTTTTATTGGACATAACTTAATACATTTCTTGATTTCTGAGGAAGAAGGGTGACCTTCGAAAGCTAATCAAGAAATGTATTAAGTTATGTCCAATAAAAAAGGTATCATCTTATTTTCTTTTCCATGTTTTATTTTGTTTGATTTCTATTGATAACCTAAAAGACCCCCTAAAACAACAACCTTTGGTGATGAAGTGTGCTGGTATTATCCTAGTAAAAGCCCAACATGGTTCAGCAACTGACTGACTGCATCAGGAGCACATTTGGTCCTTGTAATAGGGACCTGAAACAGCTATATTGGAACATATGTCCATAATAAAATCATAGTAATCAAAAATAAAAATATAATAATGTGAAAATTCATAAAAAGAGTAGACATGCACATTAAAAGTAACACACTCAAGGCCCTGTTTACTAAGCTGTGCTAAAGGCGCATTTGCAAAAATATTCCTTTGGGCATCTACATGGTTAGCGCACACTCATTTTTTAGCACTCTCAAACGCTAGCGTACCTTAGTAAACAGGGCCCTCAATATGTTAAAAAAAAACCATGAAAAATAAAAAGATTACCTTAAAACAGGATATTCAATACATAAAGGTTGCCTCACTGAGCTCCATGAGGTCAGTGTGAGCTACTAAAAAATAATTGCATATTTATTTTATCAAATTCATATCCTCTATATCCAGTACAGCTAAGCGGGTTACAATTTACAGTCGTAAAAGTTAAGACATGACTCAGAAATAAGATGTAACGTATAAGAAAAATACATATAACATACAGCAACTTCTAAATAGGAGGGAAAGAAAGCAATGTCCTTTATAAAGCTGATTTCAATTATTCAATAAAATGCCTCATAAAACAAATCTTTAACTTTTTTTACATTAATAATTTGGTAAATTTGGCGCATTTAGAGCTTTCCACATAGTTGGCCCAGCTATAAAGAAATGCAGGAACCATCTTCCAGACGGACCTGCCGAAAAGAGGGAACATCCGAAAGACTCTGGCCTTGCAATCTCAAATCTCTTGAAGGGTGATAAACTTGCAGACTTTATGCAATGGCCAATATCTTGGTCATTTAAAATGTATAGAACCACACTTAGTAATGGTATTCACAAAAGGCATCTAAGAATTCAAAACTTTTGGGGTCACATGGAGGGGCATTTTCGAAAGGGACATCCATGTTTTGATATGGACGTCCTCGCAAAACATCCTGATCTAGAGGCGGGGAAACCCGTATTTTCGAAACAAGATGGATGTCCATCTTCTGTTTTGAAAATACCGTTGGGGACTTCAAGACAGCTGAGTAAATTTATCAGTTGTATTCAGAAAACATGTTTAAATTTTTTTTAATGTGCTAGCTTTTGAAATGATGAAAATATTTTCTTCCGTCTCATTGGCTCTGTCGTTAGTGAGAAAACAGGTATTCTATTACCTGCTTCCTGATAGAGGCCACCAGGATTAAAGAACACCAGAAAATGAAGGGAGGGAAAGGGAAATGGGACTTGATATACTGCCTTTCTGAGGTTTTGGCAACTACATTCAAAGCGGTTTACATATATTCAGGCACTTATTTTGTACCAGGGCCAATGGAGGGTTAAGTGACTTGCCCAGAGTCACAAGGAGCTGCAGTGGGAATTGAACTCAGTTCCCCAGGATCAAAGTCCACTGCACTCACCACTAGGCTACTCCTCCACTCAAAAGAGCCCCACTGATATGGATGTGTGTCATGTATATATACTGAATAGGAGATTTCATATTTAAAAGTTCAAAACTGTGTTTGTTTGTTTTTAATTTAAAAAATGTATTTCTTTTCTTGTCTGTGATCAGCCATGACTAAGCATTTCAAGATAGCCTTACAAATACATCCCCCCTCCCTGCTCCCCCTTCCCCACTGGTAACATTTTTAAAAAGCTTTAAATATTTAAATTGAAATCTATTTAGTATGTATGTCCTGAAATGCCTGATCATAGCTGACCAGCATCATACACAAAAGAATATATGTATTTGTTGAACAAGCATGTGGATAAAGGTAAGCTGGTCGATATTGTGTATCTGGATTTTCAAAAGGCATTTGACAAAGTACCTCATGAAAGACTCCAGAGGAAATTGGAGAGTCATGGGGCAGGAGGTACTGTCCTATTGTGGATGAAAAACTGGTTAAATAGTAAAAACAGAGTAAGGTTAAATGGTCAATATTCTCAATGAAGAAGGGTCTGCTGGGACCACTGCTTTTTAACATATTTATAAATGATCTAGAGAGTTATTCAAAGTCGTTAAATCTCAAGAGGATTGTGAAAAATTACAAGAGGACCTTGGGAGGCTGGGCATCCAAATGGCAGATGATGTTTAATGTGAGCAAGTGCAAAGTGATGCATATGGGAAAGAGGAACCCAAACTACAGCTACATAATGCAAGGTTCCACATTAGGAGTCACCGACCAGGAAAGGGATCTAGGTGTCATCGTTGGTAATACATTGAAACCCTCTGCTCAGTGTATGGGGGCAGCTAAGAAAGCAAATAGAATGTTAGGTATTATTAGTAAAAGGAATGGAAAACAAAAATGAGGACGTTATAATGCCTTTGTATCACTCCGTGGTGCGACCGCACCTCAAATATTGTATGCAATTCTGGTCACCGCATCTCAAAAAAGATATAATGGAAGTAGAAAAGGTACAGAGAAGGGTGATGAAAATGATAAAGGGGATGGGACAATATCCCTATGAGGAAAGGCTAAAGTGGCGTTTCAGCTTGGAGAAAAGACTGCTGAGGGGAGATATGATAAAGGTCTATAAAATAATGAGTAGAGTGGAACGGGTACACATGAATCACTTGTTTACTCTTTCCAAAAATTCTAGGACTAGGGGGCATGCAATTAAGCTACTAAGTAGTAAATTTAAAACAAACTAGAGAAAATATTTCTTCACTCAAAACTCTGAAATTTGTTCCCAGAGAATCTTGTAAAAGCAGTTAGTTTAGCGGGGTTTAAAAAGGTTTGGATAGCTTCCTAAAAGTCCATAGACCATTATTAAAATGGACTTGGGAAAATCCACTGCTTATTTCTAGGATAAACAGAATAAAATATATTGTACTGTTTTGGGATCTTACCAGGTACTTGTGACCTGGATTCGCCACAGTTGGAAACAGGTTACTTCCATATCATCAAGCTGATCAATCCATAGACTGGTGGGTTGTGTCCATCTACCAGCAGGTGGAGATAGAGAGCAAACTTTTGCCTCCCTATATGTGGTCATGTGCTGCCGGAAACTCCTCAGTATGTTCTCTATCTCAGCAGGTGGTGGTCACACACAGCAGCAGCTCTGGCTAGGCCTCCAAGCCTAATCCTTAGGTTTTGTTGAGGCCTGGGGTTGAGGGCTCTTTTGAGCAAGTGCAAACCTGGTGGTGCCAGGTCCCTCCTTTTCTCCCCCCTCCCGCTGGCTCCGTAAAAAAAAAAAATTTTAAACGTCCTTAAAGGCGTTTATTTCGACGTTTATTTAAACGTTCATTGCAGCTACTCACTGGGACACCAGGTCGTTACAGCTCGGAGCGGCAAGCAGGTAATTTTTACCTTTTTATAGCGGGCAGGGGGTTTCCCGATTCTTCTCCTCGTGGCATATGGCGTCGGAGGGCGAGGGCGCAAAGGGTCGCTCCCCGGATCGCTTGAGCGCTTCTAGAAGGGATGCGGGGGTATTAAAGCCTGATTCGTCCTTGTTGGGCGACAGTTTCGTGACCGATGAATGTCCCGGTCCTTCCTCCGGCGTGGCGGTTTTTCCCGCCATAAACGCCCATCCCCCGCTCCTCGCCTCCGCCATCTTGGCCGGCCACGCGGCTCGGACGGCTTCTTCGTGGGCCGCCCTTGAGGTTGGAGACATTAATGCCATGAACGCCCTTAATTTGGGCGACGGCACAAAAGCGGCTAAAGTTAAGCGCCGTTCTTCCCGCGCGGCTCCTTTGCGGAGTGTCGCGCCGGACGCCATTTCGGATGCGCAGCATGTCTCTCCCCCGCTCTTGCGAGCGCCGGTTGAGGGTGCGTCTAGGGCTGTGGCCCAGGCTGCGGAAGTGCACAGTCTGGGGGGTTTCTCCCCCGAGTTTGTTTTGCTGCTGCATCAGGCCTTCCTCACGCAAAACGCTGCCCCTGCTCCCTCGTCTGGTAAAGAGGTTGAGGTTCCCAGAGGTAAACGCCCTCGGGTTGATTCCCAGGCCTTGGAGGACTTTGTCTCCTCCGATGTAGATGAGGGCAGCGTGTCTGAGGTCTCCCAACGGTCCTTTGCGGATTCCTTGGAGGAGACGGATCCCCGCTCGGATGGAGCGGATGACCCCTCTGCAGCGCGGCTTTTTAGCCCAGAGGATTTGCCCAACCTGTTGTTACAGGCCATGGACACTTTGAAGCAGGGGCGTATCTGAACTGCGGCGGTAGGGGGGGCCAGGGCCAGAGAGGGGGGGCACATTATAGCCCCCCCCCCCCGCCGCCGCCGCCGCCGCCATTGCCGATCCCCCTCCCCCCAGCCGCTGCCATTGCTAACCCTCCCCCTCCGTTGCTCGCCTACCTTCGCTGGCGGGGGACCCCAACCCCCGCCAGCCGAGGTCCGCGTCCTCCTGCCGCTGCCGGCTGCCTTTGGTCCTTTCATTCTTCCATTGAAGCTGGCGCCGACGAAAAAGTTTCTTTTGAATCTGACGTCGCTGCACGTTGCACGTTGTACGTGCAGGACGTCAGACTCAGAAACAATTTCTGAGTCTGACGTCCTGCACGTACAACGTGCAGCGACGTCAGACTCAAAAGAAACTTTCGTCGGCGCCAGCTTCAATGGAAGAATTAAAGGACCAAAGGCAGCCGGCAGCGGCAGGAGGACGCGGACCTCGGCTGGCGGGGGTTGGGGTCCCCCGCCAGCGAAGGTAGGCGAGCAACGGAGGGGGAGGGTTGGCAGCGGTAGGGGGGTCCAGGGCGAAATCTGCGGGGGCCCAGGCCCCTGAGGCCCCACGCAGATACGCCCCTGCTTTGAAGATTTCCTCTCCGGAGGACGTCTCTCCCTCAGCCCCTGTTGGCTCTGCCATTATGCTGGGGACGAAGCGCCCGCCTAGAACCTTCCACGTGCATGATGCCATGCACACCTTAATTTCGGCTCAATGGGATGTCCCGGAAGCGAGCCTTAAAGTGGCTAGGGCTATGTCCTGCCTCTATCCTTTGGCTGTGAGTGAACGTGAGGCCTATCTGTGGCCTACCATGGATTCTTTAATCACTGCGGTGACTAAGAAAACGGCGTTGCCGGTGGAAGGTGGCACGGCCCTAAAGGACGCCCAAGACAGAAGATTGGAGGCGGCTTTAAGGTCGTCCTTTGAGGCAGCTGCTTTAAGTTTGCAGGCCTCAGTTTGCGGCTCCTATGTGGCCAGGGCGTGCCTGACTATGGTGCAGCGGGCTTCCCTCTCGGATCATTCCTTGAGGGCTGATTGGCCAGCCCTGGAATCGGGCTTAGCCTATTTGGCAGACTTGCTGTATGATGTCTTGAGAGCCTCAGCTAAAGGCATGGCTCAGACAGTCTCTGCGCGGCGGTGGCTTTGGCTGAAACATTGGTCTGCTGACCACGCCTCTAAATCCCGCCTGGCTAGATTGCCTTTTAAAGGCAAGCTGCTCTTTGGGGTCGAGCTAGACAAAATCGTGACCGATCTCGGCACGTCTAAGGGCAAGAAATTACCAGAGGTCAGGGCTCGGGCTAGTACTCGTCCCGGTACCTCCAGAGGACGGTTGCAGGAAGCCCGTCGGTACCGCCCGGGCAAGTCGGGTTCCTCTGCCCCCTCTTCCTTCAAGAGGAATTTCTCCCCCAAGCAGCATTCCTTTCGCAGAGACCGCCGTCCCGGAGGTGCTCCCTCCGGTCCTCCCCCAGGGTCTCGTACCCAATGACGGGGCCATGGTCCACGCCCCAGTGCAGATTGGAGGACGGCTGTCCTCGTTTCTGGGCGAGTGGACCACAATAACTTCAGACGCGTGGGTGCTGGAAGTCATCAGAGACGGCTACAAGCTAGAGTTCTGCCGACCCTTAAGAGACGGGTTTGTACTCTCTCCCTGCAAGTCTCCGGTCAAAGCTGTGGCAGTGCAGCAGACCTTGGACAATCTGATCCGCCTGGGCGCGGTCGTTCCGGTGCCAGAAAGTCAGCTTGGCAAGGGACGTTACTCCATTTACTTTGTGGTACCAAAGAAAGGAGGTTCTGTCCGGCCTATCCTCGACCTCAAAGGGGTCAATCGGGCCTTGAAAGTGCGGCACTTTCGCATGGAGACTCTCCGCTCTGTTATAGCGGCAGTGAAGGCAGGAGAGTTCTTGGCCTCCTTGGACATCAAGGAAGCGTACCTGCATATTCCCATCTGGCCTCCTCATCAACGCTTTCTGCGTTTTGCAGTCCTGGGACGACACTTCCAGTTCAGAGCCCTCCCATTCGGGTTGGCTACTGCTCCGCGGACCTTTTCCAAAGTAATGGTGGTCATCGCGGCCTTCCTACGAAAGGAAGGGGTACAAGTCCATCCTTATCTGGACGACTGGTTGATCCGAGCCCCCTCTTATGCAGAGTGCGGCAAAGCTGTGAACCGGGTAGTTGCTCTTTTGAGCTCCCTGGGATGGATCATCAACTGGGAGAAGAGCCAGCTGCGCCCGACTCAGTCCCTGGAGTACCTGGGAGTTCGATTCGACACCCAAGTGGGCAGAGTGTTCCTGCCAGACAATCGGATTGTCAAACTTCAGGCTCAGGTGGACCAGTTCCTAGTAGCCTCTCCTCTTCGGGCTTGGGACTATGTGCAGCTGTTGGGCTCTATGACGGCCACGATGGAAGTAGTGCCCTGGGCCAGGGCTCATATGAGACCACTTCAACACTCTTTGCTGCAGCGCTGGACTCCGATGTCGGAGGATTATGCTGTGCGCCTTCCCTTGGACCCAGCAGTGCGCAAGGCGCTGAGCTGGTGGATGCAGACAGACAAGTTGTCTGCAGGAATGCCTCTGGTGACCCCAGAGTGGATTGTCGTCACGACGGACGCCTCTTTGTCGGGCTGGGGAGCCCACTGCTTGGGAAGGACAGCGCAGGGGCTCTGGTCTCCTGCAGAGGCAAAGTGGTCTATCAACCTCCTGGAACTCAGAGCCATTCGGTTGGCGCTTTTGGAGTTCATCCCGGTACTGGTGTTGAAGCCTGTACGGGTCCTGTCAGACAATGCCACGGCTGTGGCCTATGTCAACCGCCAGGGAGGTACCAAGAGCGCCCCTCTAGCCAAGGAGGCTATGAATCTTTGCCAGTGGGCGGAAGCGAACCTGGAGCAGCTTTCAGCGGCCCACATTGCCGGAGTCATGAATGTCAAGGCGGACTTTCTCAGTCGCCATACCTTGGAGCCCGGAGAGTGGCAACTATCTGCTCAGGCGTTCTTGGACATCACGAAGCGCTGGGGCCCGTCGAGCCTAGATCTGAGGGCGTCATCGGCCAATTGCCAAGTGCCGCGCTTTTTCAGCAGAGGACGGGACCCTCGATCCCTGGGAGTAGATACTCTTCTCCAACAGTGGCCGACACAAGAGCTCCTCTATGTGTTCCCGCCCTGGCCCATGTTGGGCAGGGTGCTAGACCGGGTGGCAAAGCATCCCGGCAGGGTAATCCTGGTGGGTCCGGATTGGCCCAGACGTCCCTGGTATGCAGACTTGATCAGGCTCTCAGTCGACGATCCTCTGCGGCTGTCAGTGGAGCAGGGCCTGTTACATCAGGGTCCCGTGGTGATGGAGGATCCCTCCCCCTTTGGTCTTACGGCCTGGCTATTGAGCGGCAGCGTCTGAGGAAGAAGGGCTTCTCAGACAAGGTCATCGCCACTATGCTAAGAGCGAGGAAGCGCTCTACTTCTACTGCTTACGCCAGGGTTTGGCGTATCTTTGCAGCGTGGTGTGAAGCAGGCTCACTTTCTCCCTTCACTGCTCCAATTTCTTCAGTGTTGGCGTTCCTGCAAGAAGGTCTGGAGAAAGGCCTGTCGCTCAGTTCCCTTAAAGTCCAGGTAGCGGCTCTGGCTTGCTTCAGGGGCCGCCTGAAGGGTGCTTCCCTGGCTTCGCAGCCAGATGTGGTGCGCTTTCTCAAGGGAGTTAATCACCTGCGCCCTCCTCTGCACTCAGTGGTGCCTGCGTGGAATCTCAACCTGGTGCTAAGAGCATTGCAGAAGCCGCCTTTTGAACCCTTGTTAAGGGCATCTCTGAAAGACCTGACGTGGAAAGCAGTCTTTTTGGTGGCTATCACTTCAGCCAGAAGAGTTTCCGAGCTCCAGGCGCTCTCATGTCGAGAGCCTTTTCTGCAGTTCACTGAGGCAGGAGTGACTATTCGCACAGTGCCTTCCTTTCTGCCCAAGATTGGTTCTCGCTTCCATGTGAATCAGCAGCTCTGTCTCCCTTCCTTTCGTAGGGAGGACTACCCAGAGGAGTACTCTGCTCTTAAATATCTGGATGTGAGGCGAGTCATCATCAGATACTTGGAAGTGACCAATGATTTCCGGAAATCGGATCATCTGTTTGTCCTGTTTGCAGGTCCTCGTAAGGGTCTGCAGGCTGCTAAGCCTACAGTGGCAAGATGGGTCAAGGAAGCCATTGCAGCGGCTTATGTGGCCGCAAGGAAGGTGCCGCCTATCCAGCTGAAGGCTCACTCCACGAGAGCTCAGGCGGCCTCGATGGCAGAGGCCGGATCCGTCTCCTTGGAAGAGATATGCAAGACGGCAACTTGGGCTTCGGCTCATACATTCTCCAAGCATTACCGTTTGACGGTGGCTGCACGGGCGGAGGCCCGGTTTGGAGCTTCAGTGTTGAGGTCAGGGATTTCAATGTCCCGCCCTGGGTGAGTACTGCTTCGGTACATCCCACCAGTCTATGGATTGATCAGCTTGATGATATGGAAGGTAAAATTATGTATAATCATACCTGATAATTTTCTTTCCATTAATCATAGCTGATCAATCCATAGCCCCTCCCAGATATCTGTACTGTTTTTATTCTGGTTGCATTTCAGGTTCAAGTTTAGTCTTCAGTTACTTCAGAAAGACTTCGTGTTCAAGTTTTTTTCACTTGGATTCTTCAAGAGTTGAGACGAGTTTGTGTTACAGTGAGCTGCTGCATTCCTCTCCCCCCCGTTTTACGGGGCTGGATTGAGACATAAATTCTGCCGGCACTCCCTCCCGCTTCGTGCGGCTGTAGGGCAGCTTTGTACCCTTCCCGCTTCGGCGGTGTTAGGGTCAGTCAGCTCCTCCCGCGGTTGCGGTTGCAGGATAAGCCAGATCCCCCCGCATCGGCGGGTGTGGTGTCCCTCCCCCGCTCCGCGGGGATGAGCTGGACGGATTCCCCTCCCCCACTTGTGTGGGGATGAGCTGGGTTAATTCCCCTCCCCCGTTTCGGCGGTGGTGAGCTGGGCAGAGTGTCCCTTCGTGGGTGTAATTCTCTAAGTGCTGAGTCCTGCGGATGGAGCTTTGATATCGACATACTGAGGAGTTTCCGGCAGCACATGACCACATATAGGGAGGCAAAAGTTTGCTCTCTATCTCCACCTGCTGGTAGATGGACACAACCCACCAGTCTATGGATTGATCAGCTATGATTAATGGAAAGAAAATTATCAGGTATGATTATACATAATTTTACCTTCCTGTTCCAGGGCAGAGGGAGCAGGGAACGAGCAAAGCAGACAGGTGCGCGGCACCCCCCCCAGCAGGTAAAAATGCACGCGGGGGGGGGGGTGTCGTTTGGCTGGGGGGAGGTATCCTTTCACCGGGGGTGGGGAGGTCACGCTGCACCTGGGGGGGGGGCGCATCGCCGATCCGCCCGGGTGTCAGCCACCTTAGGAACGCCACTGGTAAAGTAAGTAAGTAACTGTTGAATCATTTCCCAAATACTTGTTCACTTTACAAAATTAAAAAGTGTCAACCACAGCCAGTCAAAAAGGACCATCATACGCAGAACTGCCTGGTGATATTTTGGGCATCATCAGATAAATTGTTTCTGAATTTAAGCATTGTTCCATAGTAAATCACGGTGTGTTTTTTTTTTTTAATTCCTATCCTGCAGTTAAAATTTTCCCCGTGACCCTCGTGTGCTGCCCACTCATGTAAGAACATGGGTCTATACTTAGATATTACAATTAAGATGTGGTGGTTGATGTTTCACATTTTTATTTGCTCCTGTTAAGCTCACCCCATGCAGAGCAGGAGCCAAGTTGAGAAATCTTCAATCCCAGGGGCTCCTCCTGTCTTTAACTGGCTGAAGACAAGGTGGAGACCAATGTGATCCTGGGAATTTGCACACACTTCCTGCTGCTCAAGGACCTCCTTGCTACTGCTAAGTGCTAATCCGGAAGCCTCACCTCTGCATCCTGACTGGGCAGAAACTGGAAGTTGCTGCAGAGGAGAGGCTTCCAGGTTAGCGCTTAGATGCTGCAAGGAGGTCATTGAGCAGCAGGTAGCGTGTGGGAATTACTGCGAGCCTATGACCCGTGGAAGCTACTTGCTTTAGGGTCACCACTGCTAGGTGGGCCTGACCCCAAACTGGGTGGGCCCGGGCCCACCCATAGCTACGCCCCTGCTGTCAAAACAACTAATTTCAATAAAATTTGGGATATATCATCCTGAATAAATTTGCAATAAGCCTACACTCATGCCAGACGGTTACCTCACCTAAATTATGTCACAACCACCAAGGAGGTTTGATAACAGGAGACAGCATGAGGTTATCTAGCCCATTATGTGGACTGAAGCCAGGAGGCTGAGCTTATTGCCCTATCAATTTAATTGTTTTTGGTGTACCAAGATGGTGGCTGGATTGGGGAGAATTAAACCTTCTTGA
The DNA here is from genome assembly GCF_901765095.1 of Microcaecilia unicolor. Lineage (NCBI taxonomy): Eukaryota > Metazoa > Chordata > Amphibia > Gymnophiona > Siphonopidae > Microcaecilia > Microcaecilia unicolor. The sequence goes on along the minus strand of NW_021963440.1, from coordinate 6,332 downwards.
GTGGAATGGTTGGAGACTGGCTTCAGCCTTGTGACATTATGCCATCTGCTATTATCAAACCACCTTGGCCACCACTAGTGATTATGTCATGATATGTGAAGATACAGACAAACAAAGTAACACTGGGCCTTCAAGACTAGGACAACAGGAGAACTTTATTAGCAGATGGATGCTCAGTGTTCTCTGCTTCCATCTGCTGGTTGGGGGACATATCTCAATTGTCTGGGCTGGTCTAGCAGGACTCAAGGGGGAAAGAAAATGATGTATTAAAAAAAAAACCTTTTATAAGTGGAATCATATTTTCTGGGTTGTGCAACTTTAAATTTCTATCTTGGATGCTGACAGCACTTTGCTTTCAGCTTAAAGGCACAATCACAGCCATGCAGATATGTCTTTGATATAACACACCCTGCTATGTTATGTCCTGAGAGGGGTTATGTTCTCTTTAAATAAACATCTTTATACAATAAAGTGTCTGAGCCTGGGCAGTAAATCTATTAAATCTATAAATACTATTCATCTCTGTGAGGTTCATTCAATCACTCAGTGCCTCCGAGCTTTTAATAGAGCTGGCTCTTCACATTCTTAAACAAATTGGACAACTGTGAATAGACCAAAGAGCCACAGAGTCTGAACTGGAAAGGCCTGTTTGTTTTTACTAATCTTCTGGAAGAATGTTCCATTAGACAATTTTACTTCTCTATTTTGTGTTCCATTTTTTTTCTCCTAGGATCAAAAGATTACATTGTTTAACCAAGCAAAAAATAAAAATCCTCTGACCACCTGTGTAGAGAGATTGCCAAAAATAACATTTACACTGCAATGAGTTTGTGTGATCTTCTAAGGGTAAGAGTCACAGAGATGGACATTCCGCTCCCTAAAATTCTGGAAAAGGGATCATGAGCAGGAACTGTTATTTTCACCTTCTTTTTCCCATCGGCTAAAGTAGTGTCGGCACCCTGTGTAGAGTCCTTGAATACGTAGAAAGAATTAGTGGGATCCTCAGTGAAAGGATCCTTAGCACACCCCATACGCGGGTCTTTCCCATGCACTAAGCCCATCTTTACTGCAGGTGAAAAATTGCATTTTTTTTCTATTTTTTGCATTAATGGCCATGCACTAATGTTGCCATTAGTGCGTGGATATATTTTTTTTAATTACCATGTGAGCGCTTAGGGGTAAATTTTATATTTATTTTCAAATCTGTTTATTGGGATGAATTAAAATACAGAAGAAACAATACGACAAAGAAAAAGAAACCCAACATCCAAGCCCCCCACCCCTCAACTACTAAACAGAAACATGAGGGCAGATAAGGGCCATAAGGCTCATCTAGTGTGCCCACCCACAGTAACCGCTAACTCCTTTTCCTAAGAGATCCCAGGTGTCTGTCCCACACCTTCTTAAACTCTGACAAAGTCTTGATCTCCACAACCTCCACCGGGAGGCCATTTCACACATCCACCACCCTTTTCGTAAAAGAGTATTTCCTCAGATTCATCCCAAGCCTATTTTCTCTTAAGTTCATCTTATGCCGTCTCATTCCAGAGGTTTCCTTCATTTGGAAAAGGCTCACCTCCTGCACATTAATGCCACTGAGATATTTAAACATCTCTATCATATCCCCTCTCTCTGCCTGTCTTCCAGCGTATACATGTTAAGGTTCATGAGCCTCTCCCTATATGTTTTATGACCGAGACCGCTGCCCAATTTTGTAGCCGCCCTCTGGAACGACTCCATCCTGTTTATGTATTTCTGTAGGTCTAGCACTAACCATTAGGCTATTTCTCCACTCTGTATACAAATGCGCTTATAGTATTGTCACGAAATGCCTAGCCACCCGCCTGGGGTTTCCCCACGGCCACTTAGAAGGTCTATCCCCAGCACAGCTCAGGTCCGCCTGCACCTGCCACTTATGCTCTACACTAACACCCTCCTCCCACCGACTGGGTCACAACCGCCTCTGGGCGCATCTCCCACTCTCCAATTATCCCCAGTGATTTCTAGGGTACTGAAGCCACACTTTGTGGTCCCACAGTTCCCAGAAAGTACTCACAGACCCAACACACAAACTGTGACCCTGCCCATACTCCACTCAGCCCCCATACATATGCATGCCCACCTGAAAATGATGTGCGCATGTGCTAGTATTTAAAACATTTACACATGTAACTGGTGTGTAAATGTTTGCGCCTATTGTATAGACTTCCTCCCATGGGGATGATTTCAATTTGCAGTCACTGAGAATGTTGTGCCGCAAAAGTGACAGATGACGTCAGACTCTGAAACTGGATTCAACAGCTTTGAACAGCAAGGAGGACGATCGAAGAAGAACTTAAAAGACCTCGGCTCGGCTGGCGGGGGTTGGGGTCCCCCGCCAGCTGAAGGAATATTTTTAAAGGCAGCGGCAAGAGGAAGCGGACCTCGGCTGGTGGGGGTTGGGGTCCCCTGCCAGCAAAGGTAGCCCATGGCGACGGTGGGGAAGGGTTGATGGCGGTATGGGGGCCCAGGCCCCCGTGGCCCCACGCAGATACGCCCATGGTCAGCATGCAGTCTGGCTGCCTAGTTCTCTCTCTTAGCCTGCAGCCTCATACACACATGGATTGTTCTCTCTTACTTCCTGCTTCTCCTTCCCAGTTCTCCCCTGGGCTGCCCTGCCTCCTGCCACCTCATTAGTCCAAATTTGTATCCTTTTTCAGGCCCTGGCTGCTATTGGCTACCTTCCACACTGCCCCTCAGACATCTCTCACATGCCCTTCAAGCTCCTAGCTTCCCTTGGAACCTCAAACAGCCAATCAGTAATTTATTCACGTTATTCACACCTCCTCACTGCACATCCCCCCACATTTATAAAACCCATAAACAGTGTTGCCAGGTGGCCGGTTTTACCGCCCAATTGGGCGGTTTTCCGTGACCTGCCGCGGGAAATTTTTGCCCGCGGCGGGTTGCGGTTTTTTGGGCTTCTTTTTTGTCTTTTGGGCGGTTTTTTTGGTGGTTTTTTCGGCCGTGGGGGGCGGGGTTAGTGACGTTTTGGGCGGGGTTAGTTGTTGGTGGTGGCGGCGACAACAGCGGAGGGGGGTCAAAAATGGCAGGAGAGGTTGGCGGCGCCGGGAGTGCTAAAATGTGCCCCCTTACCTCGGGCTCTGGACCCCCCTCCCGCCGAAGTCTGGCTACGCCCCTGGGTAACAGGTGCTCTTATGGAAGGAGGTGGGTATGGCTGCCTCAGGACCTGTGAGCAGCACATGCTGGCTTACAGGCCCTGTGCTGACTTTGTGTTGTGCAACTGCCTCTTCAGCCATAGCCAACGAGGAAGCCTAGTGATAATGCGTGAGTGCGATGCCTAGGCCATGTATTCTTATTGCACCCTTCTCCCCCCAACATTGGCATTAGCCTGCAAAGTAAATAAAAGGCATTTTTATATGTATTTAGGTGATTTCAAATTTGTGGACATGTCTGTAAATGAAGTAAATGGTATTAATTGAGTGTCTATGGCCACTACTCCATCCTCATCCTCCTCGATCTGTCCGCCACTTTTGACACTGTCAATCATGATTTACTTCTTGCCACACTGTCCTCATTTGGGTTCCAGGGCTCTCTGTCCTCTCCTGGTTCTCCTCCTATCTCTCCCACCGCACCTTCAGAGTACACTCATGGATCTTTCTCCACCCCCATCCTGCTCTCTGTTGGAGTTCCCCAGGGATCTGTCCTTGGACCCCTTCTTTTTTCAATCTACACCTCTTCCCTGGGCTCACTGATCTCATCTCATGGTTTCCAGTATCATCTTTATGTTGATGACATCCAGCTGTATCTCTCCACACCAGACATCACCGCGGAGACCCAGACCAAGGTATCGGCCTGCTTATCCGACATTGCTGCCTGGATGTCCAACCGCCACCTGAAACTGAACATGGCCAAGACCGAGCTTATCGTCTTTCCACAAAAACCCACTTCTCCTCTTCCACCGCTCTCAATCTCAGTTGATAACACCCTCATCCTCCCCGTCTCATTTGCCCGCAACCTCGGAGTCATTTCCCTCTCCTTCTCTGCGCATATCCAGCAGACAGCCAAGACCTGTCGCTTCTTCCTCTTTAACATCAGCAAAATTTGCCCCTTCCTCTCTGAGAACACCACCCGAACTCTCATCCACGCTCTACCTCTCGCCTTGACTACTGCAACCTACTCCTCACTGGCCTCCCACTTAACCATCTATCCCCCCTTCAATCCGTTCAGAACTCTGCTGCACATCTTATATTCCGCCTGAACCGATATACTCGTATCACCCCTCTCCTCAGGTCACTTCACTGGCTTCCGATCAAATACCGCTTCTCCTTCTTACCTACAAATGCACTCAGTCTGCAGCCCCTCATTACCTCTCTACCCTCATTTCCCCTTACGTTCCCGCCCAAGACCTCCGCTCACAGGACAAATCCCTCCTCTCAGCACCCTTCTCCACCACCGCCAACTCCAGGCTTCGCCCATTCTGCCTCGCCTCACCCTATGCTTGGAATAAACTTCCTCAGCCCTTACGCCAAGCCCCCTCCCTACCCATCTTCAAATCCTTGCTCAAAGCCCACCTCTTCAATGTTGCTTTCGGCACCTAACCTTTATATCTTTCAGGAAATCTAGACTGCCCCAATTTGACTGCCCCTACTTGACTGACTGTACATTTGTCCTTTAGATTGTAAGCTCTTTGAGCAGGGACTGTCCTTCTATGTTAAATTGTACAGCGCTGCGTAACCCTAGTAGCGCTTTAGAAATGTTAAATAGTAGTAGTAGTAGTTCTTTCTAGGAGTATACACGCGCTAATGATAGAGACACCCATAGGAATATAATGGGTGTCTCTATCGTTAGTGCACTAAAAAGTTTGCATGCCTACAGCGCAGCTTAGTAAACAGGACCCCAAGCTTTTAGTGCAGGTTTAAAAGCTTTAAAAGGAAGATTCTGCACGGATATGGAGGGGGAGCAAGTTCCAGAAAGAAGGCACGATGTCTAGTAGATTCTAACTTGGCAAACTTAGGCCCTGGCAGGACAAGGCAGTGATCTTTAAGGGAACACAGCAGGTGGACAGACGAGTAAGGAATAGTGAATGAATTCAGGTGGAGTGTGGGAGCCCTACCCCATTTGCTTGGCATTCTCCTGCCCTGCCACGCCTCTCCCACGTCCACGCCTCTCTCACAGATAAGTACTGTAGAGTTACAGAATAGTGGGTACATGCAGGTATGCTTGTTTTTGCAACTTAGGTCCAATTAACTCCAATAAATGGTTATTACTGCCAATTCATGCCCAATTAAGTTATGCATGTTACTGCTACTATTGTATAACCTACACACGCAAATTTGCATGTGAGATTATTGAATGAGGGGGTATAAGTGCTCCTAAAGAGGGGATAGAGCTATCTTGGCTTGCCCCACTTTTAGCCTTGGCACTTCTTGCTCTATCTTTGTGTACTGTATTTGGACACACTGGGCATTTGGTAGGGCATCTGTTACTGCCTTTCCCCCATTTAGTTCCTCTGAGCTCTAGTCTATAGCAACACAACAAAGAATCTTTGGGGATGGGAAGTAGTCAGGAAATGACAGTAAGATGGTAGGTGATGGTGGATAAAGACCAGTTGGCCTATCCAGTTTGGTACAAGCGGAATGAAAAGATGAGGCTAAGGGCCTGAATGTTATAGTACGTTAAACCGCTTTGGTTGTACTACAGAAAGGTAGTATATTAAATGCATTAACTTTACCTTACTTTGAAGCACATGTTTCCTATGGTAAGGAATGTTCTCCAATTTATGACGAATGTTCATTTTAGCACAGGTAGGAGGTGATGCTGCTGTTTTAGTAACTGAAATGCAAAGATTTTGGGAGCATTTGTGTCTCATGTGGCCTCAAGTGCCCTGCATGGCATTCTATAACCTGCTGTAACAAAAATAAAATATCAAACATAAAATAAAAATACTTGATGCAGTTTCTAACTGCTAATTATACTAATCCTTTTATTATTTTTACTTCCTCTGTGTGAAAGAAGACTAATTGAATAGGGTCACGGTTTAATTTTTTCCACTTGCTCTAAAATAAGATTTTCATACCTTTCTTCCTGTCACACCATGTAATATGACTTGATTAAACAAAGTATATTTGTGTGTGTGTGTGTATTTTTAGCTTTGTAGAAATTCAAGTGTAGATTTTGTAATGAAAGCTGTACAGATTAATCAGAGACATTCCTGACTCCGAGTTCATTTTGAAGATGCAAATTCCCAAGGTTTCTCTGGGGCACATAGCAGTGTAATGATCTACTAGTTAGATTTTATTTTTTATTTCTTTTGACGACATGAAGGAATA